>NW_007728091.1:203016-222629 GCF_000696425.1 Galeopterus variegatus | reverse complement strand
ATCAAGATTTTAATTTTTTGAATATTTGTAGTATGTGGGCTATTTCAACTTTGAGATTAATCTCTTTGGCAGTGAGAAATGTTCTTATATCTTTAATTATTTCCACCCCATCCTCTCTCTGACAATCTTTATGGAACACACCCAGAAATTGGAAGGTAGACTCAAGCAGCTTGGCTACTCTGAATTCCAATCAATTATTTCCAATTAATTATCTGCAACTCCACTAAGGCTGTGTTGTGTTGAGTACAGGTTTTTAAAGCCTAAGCCACTTCTGCCTCCGCATCTGTCTTGTGCAGATATTTTGTGCTACCTTTCAGGATTCTTTCTCAAAATTTCTCATTGCATTTTTCCTCCTCAGTGTCATGTGTTCATTTTTAAAGAACGTAAATAGAGTCTCCTGGAATTTTGTTTCTTATTTCATCGTCTTTATCCAACTTCTTCTCCTATTTCTTTGTCCACTTTAGAATTTAAATATCAGCTTTGAAGGGTACTTCAGGCTAAATGTAAGCACTTGCAAAAGTGAGTGTTTATAAAACACAAATATTTCTTATGTTTTAGGAGTTCAGGACATTTATACCACCAGTCCTATAAGTTTCAGTCTGTTGCAGTCTTTATTTTCCAGCTTTTACTTTTCTCTCAAAACCATTGCTGAGGGCGCAGCTCCCACAGCAAGGGCATTGGATCTTTTATTCCCATTCCAACCAGAGCCACTTAGGTTTTTTTTTTGTTTTTTTTTTCCCCCCATCAAATTTGTGTTTTATTCATCTGTTTATGGTTCCTGTACAAAAAACAGATGATTGTTTTTTTAAAAAGCTGGAATGTCATCTTTAGAAGAAAAACAAAAGCAGTTGGAATTCATGACCTTATCTCTGTTCCTCTCAATATTTCCCTTTATCTTTTTTTCGTTTTCAATTGTCCTTATAACCTGTCTTCAGTATGCCTGCAACCACACCTGTCCTCAGATCCTAAACCCATTCAGACTCAGCCTTTCAATAGTTATGTCCCTAACAACCATAGATAACCTTTCTCTGTTCACTTCATAAAACTGTAAATTCTGCTAGTGCATCAGATTTTATCAAGATGTTACAGGATTTGATTAAAAAACTCACATTGAATGTATCACCCTAATTTATCTTGCTGGTGGATGATATGCAGGCATGTCCGTGTCCGTGTGTTTCATTCCCTTCCCCTGTCTGCTGAGTGACGTGACATATCCTTCCTTTTGAGAAAATAGGACACATAACACTGCAAACTCTTCCTTTGTGTCAAAGTTGGTGATTCTCAAATTAGTGAATGTCTTGATGAATTTTTCACTGGTCTGTGACAAAACAAGAAAAATGAGGAAACTATAGTGCATTTCCATGAAGCAAAATTGATTCAGTTTGCAGAAATACAATTTATTCTTTGAATTCTGTCCTATTTTAATAAAATAATTATTATGATAGGAAGTAGTCTTATTTTGAATGTCCTGATCTTGACAAAGTAAGATTTTCTGTTGTAGAACTCCCAATTTAAAAAAAAAAAAAAAGTTATAAATTGCCAAAGCCTTGCTACACTATATATTCTGAGCTCTTTGCGGTAAAGGACTTTATCTGATTCTGCATTAGGTCCCTATTACATAGCAAAGTGTCTATCATATTATAAGGCCTACTATTAGGAGAAATGAATTTTGAAGTGTATGATATAAGCCAAGCCTTTTAATGCTACCCTTAGAATTTATTCTGTAGTGGATTGCATTAGCAGAAATACTATCAAAATTCATGTGATAAATACTACTTCATATGAATCCCATTTTGTGGTGTAGGTCTGTCGGTACTTTCTATTTCTTTCCAATTGGAATTTTGCAGAAACTGTTTGCTTGGTCCCAGAGACTCAGCTAGGTGATCGAAGTTTTTTGCCTTTCCACTTCTCCATGTCTTGTCTTTAGAAAACAGTCCCTTAAGGCATGTTTAAAACTTTCTATCATTGTCCTAAAACAGGTTACCAGCCATCAAAAATTGTGCATCCTCTTACTCTAGCTGACTAGTTTCTTATCTATCTTTATATGTAAATAGTGCTAAATTTAACTAAAAGAGAAGGGGGCCTAATTTAAAATTTCTGTGGCTCATTAGTCACATCCCGTAGTGTTGGAAGTACTTTTCAGGCAGTGTTTTTCAGTCCTGGGAAAGTTGAAAATACACAACGTGTATTGTTAGCAGCGATTCGTCTTCCCCTGGGAAACAGCAAATGACCAGAAGAAATATCTGTAACATACATCTTACTCTCTATTCATTAGACTTTGTGTTTTTTTTTTTCAAAATTAATAGTTACATTGACATAATTTAACTTTTGCCCATTGAGCCTCCNGTAAAGGACTTTATCTGATTCTGCATTAGGTCCCTATTACATAGCAAAGTGTCTATCATATTATAAGGCCTACTATTAGGAGAAATGAATTTTGAAGTGTATGATATAAGCCAAGCCTTTTAATGCTACCCTTAGAATTTATTCTGTAGTGGATTGCATTAGCAGAAATACTATCAAAATTCATGTGATAAATACTACTTCATATGAATCCCATTTTGTGGTGTAGGTCTGTCGGTACTTTCTATTTCTTTCCAATTGGAATTTTGCAGAAACTGTTTGCTTGGTCCCAGAGACTCAGCTAGGTGATCGAAGTTTTTTGCCTTTCCACTTCTCCATGTCTTGTCTTTAGAAAACAGTCCCTTAAGGCATGTTTAAAACTTTCTATCATTGTCCTAAAACAGGTTACCAGCCATCAAAAATTGTGCATCCTCTTACTCTAGCTGACTAGTTTCTTATCTATCTTTATATGTAAATAGTGCTAAATTTAACTAAAAGAGAAGGGGGCCTAATTTAAAATTTCTGTGGCTCATTAGTCACATCCCGTAGTGTTGGAAGTACTTTTCAGGCAGTGTTTTTCAGTCCTGGGAAAGTTGAAAATACACAACGTGTATTGTTAGCAGCGATTCGTCTTCCCCTGGGAAACAGCAAATGACCAGAAGAAATATCTGTAACATACATCTTACTCTCTATTCATTAGACTTTGTGATTGTTAGCAGCGATTCGTCTTCCCCTGGGAAACAGCAAATGACCAGAAGAAATATCTGTAAAATACATCTTACTCTCTATGCATTAGACTTTGTGTTTTTTTTTTTTTCAAAATTAATAGTTACATTGACATAATTTAACTTTTGCCCATTGAGCCTCCTATCACCTCTTAAAGAAAACTTTATTCCTTTAGTTAGAACAATGAGCCTGTAATGTACACTTTCTTTCCCTTTCATGACTATTGAAGTGCTTGCTTTTTCTTCATTTTGGCTAGTTTTATCCTGCAACTGTGGAACGAAAAGTTCGCACTGTGGATCCCTTTAATGTTTCTCTTTCTCTTTCATCCTCTGCTCAGTTTGTCATCTCCTCCCAGTGGAAACAAGACCTTCATCCTCCTGGACCCCACCCCACCCGTGATAGTACACAACAGTGATTGTGCTTAATGTAGACTGTCAGTGTAGAAGGAGTGGATGGATAAGACTGTGATTATTAAAACAGTGGCATGTCGATCTAGGTTATTTATGCCAATGCATTAATGAATAGCAAAGATATTTAGCATAGGTCAGTATCACTGACTAAATATTGGAGGTTCAACCATATGTTTTGTGTCAGTTGCAGTTAAGTAACAATGCACATATGCAGATTTCTAGTACTAGTATTGTTGGTCTTCAATCATTAATGACAGAAAGGGCAGGACTATAGCATGGTTGGCAATGGGAAAGCATGGTGCCTCACTGCCCTTAAAACATGGGCAAAAGACCTTGAGAGAATTTCTTTCTGTAACTTGTCATGAGGATTCTCAGATTGAATTTTAATTTTAAAGTCCTCTATTATTTGCTGTCCTGAATGTAGAAAACCAAGCCTCAAAAATCTCTCTATACCAGATTTAACCTGTAGTACATGCAAATTTGGATTAATTTTTCTTCTCTCAGTGACCAAAATAACCAAAGGTTTTTTTTTGTTTGTTTCTTTTTGGCATGCCTGGAAGTGACCTTTTTTCCCACCTGTAAAGATGGTATAACCAGGTACCAGGTTAGTTTCCCTCAGAGAACTTTGTAGGCATCAGCCTCAGGAGTTAAGTCAATCACAGCTGCCCCAAAGTGGCCTGTCACCTCTGATTAAATGAGCATTATTGTCAGCCTTTACAATCCATGTGAGGTCTTAGTTGTGTAATCGTCTTTTCCAATTATATCTTGATAGAAATGAGGACAGATTCTTACTCAACCTATGTAAAGAACTGAATTAACAGAAAGGTCAGAAGACTTAAGAATTTCTGGAGGGGTCAATGGAAATCAGATATTATTTCTAAGTTATATTTCAGATAACAAAGGCAGAATTTATTAAACTGTTATATTTCACTAGATTTGGGGTTAGAAGAACTATGAAGCTGTTTTATCCTTGACTCAACCCAGTCTGAAAGTTGTCTAAGAGGTGTCATCAGAAACCATGTCCTGGAGACATATCAAACAGACCTAACTGGAAGCCAGAGGTTTCAACTGGCTCCTGGACATGGTGGGAAGCCTGGAGATGTCCCAGTCCCTGGGGTACTAGAACCTAGGCTGTGCAGTGAGCATAGCCTCTGGAGCCTCAAGTTGCAGACTGATTCTAGAGGAAGGGGAGACATGTACAGAAGTGCTATCTAGTAAGAACTTTTAGGTTAATAAGAAGATAAACAGTATGAAGAGAGATTTTCAAAAGCAAACAAAGAGAACAAGGAAGGACCAGCCAAGTGGAGATATCAAAAGCTTCAGAATCCAAGGAAGCTAGTGTGGAGGCAGACAGGAGATGAGACCTGGAGAAATGCTCACAGGCATTGGGGTATTTGGTCTTTTGTTTTAAATTTATTTTTATTTTTTATTTTATTTAATGCAGAGCCACACTTCCTGGTGGAGGTAAGGGTTGAAGGACTACTGCAGTCAATGTTCAATGTTTAGTGGGTAGTGATAGATCTTGGACGTGGCTGGTGCCATCTTGGACATGGTCACATCATCTTGGTTATGACTGACTTCATCATGAACCTGACTGGTACCATATTGAGTACAAAATGGCAGCCAGTCTTTTACCCTACCTGGTGGTTTCTTCAAACAAAGAAAAACCTCTACCTCATAGTTTCCGAGACAAAGAACCCTTCCCCTCCCACCTAGAGGTGCCTCCCATCTTGACTACATCACCCCTACCCACCACACCTGCACCAATAGTCGACCTGATCCCACACACCAACTTTCCCTCCCCCACCCCGCCTGTGTTTTTCACGCCCACCAACCCATATAAGCATATGTACTCCTCCTAGGCCCTGCCCCGCCATTTTGAGTGCAGCCCAGCAGATTTTTCCTCCTTTAATAAAGCCTGAATGGTTCCTGGCATTTGGGCTCATTTTTTTCTCAGATAGATTCATATTTGCCAGGTAATTCGTTAGGTGCTAGTGAGGTAATGGCAAGTACATTCAGAATTGGTTCCTGATCTCACAAAGATCTTAAGTGACTAAAAGATATTAATTGTCAGATTGGTATAGAATTACATGCTGTTAGCTGCTCATCATGAAAAGAAAATTACTCTATTACAGTGGACAGTAAAGAAACCAACCTACATTGCAGTGGTGATGGTGGTGCTGTGGGGGCAGCAATCAGAGAAGATTGCCTGAGGAAGTGATTCTTTTTTCTTTTTTTTCTTTTTGCTGAGATTCCATGAATGCATGGGAACAAGCAGTATTCCAATCAAAGGGAGTTCAAGAGCACAAAGACTGGATGGGAAGGAATGCAGAAGTGCTAAGTGAAAGATGGCCAGCAAGCCTGGCACATGGAGATCCTGGGAGCAGATGGGTGAGATGGCAAAGTAAGCAGAGCTGGACCTGCAGGATCTCACAGGCCATCAGAAGCACTTGGGTTTGTATCCTAGGATTAACAGATAATCATCAAAATGATTTAAGCAGGTGAATGATCTGCTGTATAGTTTAAAAGCATCTCCTTGCCAACTCTGTGGTGATTGGATTGTGGGGCGATATGATGGTTACTTTTATGAGTCAGCTTGACTAGGCCAGATATTTGGTTAAATATTATTCTGGGTGTGTCCATGAAGGTGTTTTGGGACACATCTAGAATAATATTTGAATGAGTAGAAGGCTAAGTAAAGCAAATTGAACCTCTTTAATGTAGGTGGTCCTCATCTGGTCTATTGAAGCCTGCACAGCACAAAGGGCTGAGTAAGGGAGAATTCTCTCTCTTTGCCTGGTCATCGTTGAGTTGGGACACCAGTCTTCTCTTGCACTCCTACTGGAACTTACACCACTTGCTGTCCTGGTTCTCAGGCCTCCAGACTCAGACTGGAGCTGTGCCATTGGCTGTCCTGAGATTTTAGCTTGCCTACTATGGATCTTGCACTTCTCAGTGTCCATAATCACATGAGCCAATTCCTTATAGTAAGTGTCTTTACAAATATAAATGTAAGTATAAGTATAAATATAAATATCTTCCTATTGATCCTGTTTCCTAGGAAAATCCAGATTATGCAGATAGAGTGTGTATTTTAGTTATGAGATGTTGGTGCCTTGAATTAGAGTGACAGAGTTTACATGAACAGCTATGGATGAATTGAGGAGATAGTTGAGAGGCATAATTGACAGAACCTGATGATGGAGTAGACTGGGGTTTAATTAGACTGAGAGAGGAAGGTGGCAGAGTTGACTAATGGGATGCTTGCTTTGGAACCAAATGGACGGTGTTGTCACTGATTAGGTCTGATGGGGAGGCTCACAGCACACCTTGAGGTCTTTGAGACATCAAGTGGAGGTGACCAAAAGGCAATAAATAAATTTGTGCATCTTTTCTCACTAGGTGTCAATTGAAATGATGGGCTTGAATGAGATTTCTTAGAGAGAAGCAATAGGATTAGGAGAAAAGAGGCCTAGGACTTAGCCTTGAAAAATGTTCCCATTTAACAGCTGAGTAGAAACTAAGCTGTAAAAAGAGAATGAAAAGGAGTAGCCAGAGAGATAAGAGAAAGATGAAGTGTTGGCACTGCAAGAGACGAAAGTGAAGAGAGAAGTTAACAGAACAAGTCATGCTGGAAATCAGGTGAAGACTAGGGTTTGTTTTGATACTAAGGCTATTGTTAACCTTACGTAGACCTCAGCAACAGCTGTTCTGCTGGTAGAGGCCAGCTTTCTTTTTTTTTTTTTTTTTTTTTAATTTTTTGTTAAATTTTTATTTTGTCAATATACACTGTATATGATTATTATGGCACATCACCGACACCTCCCTCCCTCCTCCCTCTCTCCCCTCCCCCCCAAGAATGTCTTTTCCGTTTGCTTGTTGTAACAACTTCATGAAAGTATAGTTGTTATATCTGAGGGTCTTTGAAACTGAGGGGGTCAGAAAAAGAATCAGTCAAGACTTCGGTTGTAAAGAGTGTTAGGGTCATAACAGGAGGAGGATGGAGATCATAGGGAGTTATTAAAAATTAAGTTAAAAGAGACTTGAGGACATTTAAACATGAATATAAAAAATGTGCTTGAGAGGAAAAGCTAGAAAGCAAAAAAATGTAACTGAGAATGGAGAGTTGCTTAGATGCCCTTGGAAAGTCATTTGGAATCAAGGTAGCTCCAAGAGAAGCTTGCACGAGCTCCTTTATGGATGGTACTTGTTATCTTTTTGGCTAGCTCTTGAAATTTTTTGTTTTTTTAAATGATTTCCTTTCTTATTACAGATAAATATACATTAATACTTAATTTTGTATTCATAATTTTGTATGATTGTCCTTAAAGAGGACTTCCCCTAATTATGTGAACATCAGGCCACGCATATTCTGGATCCCAGCCTTTTTGCAATCTAATTTTTGATTAACTCAATCATGCTTTTCCACAGAATTTACTAAAATAGTAAAGTTCACAATCTGAATGGGTTTCCTCTTCTGTGGTTTCTACCATCCGCTTCCCTCATTCTAATGGTCTGTTATTTTTTGCTTGGGTTTCCTTCCCCTTAAGTAGAACTAAGTACAGTATTTTACAGGAATCCTCCAGAGAACAGTTTTCTTGGAACTTTGCTTTAACATTCAATGACAATTCTGTAAGCTCAGCCAGAGCTTTGAAAGTTAAAGATCTGGGACCCCAGTTTAGTAGTTTCAAAAGCAAGGCTTCCATACACTGCCATGATTTGCTGGTACCTAAACAGCAGGAGGGATGAAAGAGAAAGAACACTGGATGGGCTCATCAAATGGGGAGGAAGAACCTGATCCAAAATGTTGGCTGATATTTTCAAAGTGAAATGGTGGCAGAGAGATCTGCTGTATCATTGATACCCACTATTTTATTTGTAAATTCTGATAACTCTTACACAGACGACTGATCTCGACAATCTGCAGAATAATGTCACCAAGTCATTTAGTTCTTTACACAGGAGACAACATGTATTTCCAGACATGTCACAGACAGCAGAGGAATACTGCTTCTACCTTCAGGTGCCTTTCAGTATTGTGACAGTCCTTCCATGCAAGGAGGCAGCCAGGAATGGCCCAGGAATTCCACATCTACCTACTTTGCTAAAACTTCCCTCTCTCCTCTCCTTACTCAAGGGAGGCCTTTCCTGATCTTTACCATATCCAGTCAAGGAGAAGAAGGGAATGAAAAGTGTTTCTATGGAAATTTCACTCTGGAATGGGATATTTAAGGCTCCAAGCAAAGTACATTTGTTTTTTAAAATATTTTTTGAAATGGGAGAAAACAGCCATTACCAAAATATCTAGAAAGGCATACAACAATATATTTAAAAATTTATATATCAAATGGCCATGACTATATCTATCTATCATTTATCAATTAATCAATTATCTACCTACCTGTCTGCCTACCTACCTATCTGTAATAATCAAGATGCCTGTAAGTTTCAAAGTATCTGCTCTTGAGTGAAACATCCTTGTTCCTTGACCCTCCCTTCCCTGTCTCTACCCTTCTAGATTATTCTTCTTCCTGTGCTGTCAAAGGTCACTGATTTATCTTTGTACTTCCAGTGTCTACAGTGTCTGTCACACAGTAAGTGTTCAGTACATTGACTAAGTAAATGGATAATTTTAAACTCTTTTGTATCTAATGAATGCTACTGTATAAAATGCTTCTATTATATTTTTGATTATTCATTGAGCATGTTCTTTAGTATTAGAATCCTAAAAATATTAACTATATATATTTTTTCCTCTTCATTAAATGAAATGAATTCCTTTTTCTCCCTATAGTCTGTACATACACATTGGAATCTCAAAACATTATGCAAAACAACATGCTCTAAATTTTGAAGTATTGTGTAGTTTGTTTCTTTAGTTAATTACCTATTCATTGAGGCAATGTCAAATATACATCTGTAAAGACTCATTTGGGTCCTTAAATCAACTTAAGAAAGCAAAAGGAGAGAATTACATTTTCATGTAATTAAAATTCTAAGAGTAAATCAGGACTATTCCAGACACACTTTTGTTACTGGTAACAGGCTCAGCTTGCCCTCTTGCATTAGATAAATGACCCCAATGTACAAATGCTGGTGCAAGGATTGGAAGCTTTATTCAGATAACTGGCATCTGGGGGGGAACCAGGCTAAAATCTTTCTGCCTTCTGCGGCCTGTTCTGGGGTTCATAAAGGGGAAGAGGTGGGAAGGTGAGGTAAGGGTTTTGTCCTGCAGGGAAAGGGGGAAGCTGGTCATGGGATCAGCAGAGGGTCTGAGTCAGATGTCAGCATCCCATGATGGACTGGGTGCTTTGGCGTCATGGAGTGTGGACTGGTCATGGAGGTGGACTGGTCAGCTTCAAACACTTGATGTTATTTGGGGATTGGAATCCTTATCTCCTAAGGAGAGCTCAAAGATGATAACCTCAGTCAAGCATCATTGGAACATAAAAATACCTGACTCAGACCTTTAACTAAGGTGGATGCAATTTTCCTTTAAGCAAGAAGGTGAGTTAATAATCAGCTAGGGTGCTATGCCTTTCTCTTGGAATTTCTTTGTTTGCAGTTGATTAGGAATGGTAAGAAAAACAAGAAAACATAGTTTCAATTCTTAATTGTAGGTGTGCATTATCTAAGTAAATCAACATAAGAGGGTGTAATGGGAGATAATCAGAAATGAACTTTTGAAAAGGATCTCTTGGGGGCCTGATTTCATCTCTGGGCAGTTTCAATCATAATCACACTGTCAGTCTTTCATTTCCTCTGCTAACCTCAAGTTAACGGCTAATTGAAATTTTCTGCTTGGTCTTAGTTACCCCAAAGATGTCCGTTTTAGCTAAGGTCCCTTGCACTTGGATCCAGGGTATCAAATTATGTCACTTGTAGTCACTCCTGACCCCATCCCTCCATCTTCTCTCTCTCCCTTTTTCTTGTTCTATTACTTGTTCTGCTGCCTTTTGTATATTTGTCTTGCTCCTTCTGAAGATTGTTTCCTTCAGGTATATAGTAACATGCAGTATTAGTTTGGAATTATAATATATATAAAAATTGCTACCAAATTTAACATCTTATTCTGAGTATAATTTAATTAAAATTACATTTTGAGAATATCTTTATGCCACTAAATATTCTGTGAACATTTTTTAACTCAACTCATTTTCTAAATTATTTTATAAATTTAATGCCTTTAAAAAAAGTCTTCCTTTATTACTGAAAGAATGCCACTTTTTAAATTAATATTTTCTGACTTTATTTATTTTTTTTTTTTGGTTCTTCTTGGCATATGAATTTTTCTTTTTTTATCCCAATGAGGAACTTTAAAAAGAATATAGAGGCTGAAGAGTAATAATATGCTATTCTTTGTATATGAAAATGGCAGTCCTGACCTGCCATTAGTCAGGGCACTTATGGCTAGGATAGATTTTTCTGGATCTATCTTCCTTTCCTTCCAGGCACCCCAGGCTTCTCAGGACGAAAGGCATCATCAGTGGCCTGAGAACTTACTAATGAGGATGACCCTGACCTCATGAGTATAGTGTTCTGACCCACTGCCCTCAATAAAAATAGAAAAGTTGAGCAGTACATTTAAGAGTAACTTTGGGATTAGTTCTAGGAGTGTAAAGATAAATGAGAAAATAAATTCTACTCACAAGTAGAGACTTAGATAATTGTATGATATTTGAAACATAAAACTTAAACTGAAAACTATTACATTGGTAAATTGAATTACATTATCATTCCTTTTAACTAACATCAGAATTACCTTTCCTTTAATGTTTCCTTAGTTAATAAGAATCAAATCTTATTATTATAATTAAAGCTACTAAAAATGCTTTAAGCCTTTTTCTTTATAAAAGATGCATTTATTATCTATTTATAGGTCTATTTGAAAGACACATTGAAAATGCACTGTTTTTAGAAATTTTGAAATCCCATTTTCATCAATTGATATATATATAAAAAAAAAAAAAACCCCCAAAAAAAAAAAAAAAAAAAAAAAAAAAAAAAAACAATTAGGCAACGTTCAAATGAACTACCACTTATCAAAAGGTTCTGGAGCTACTGCTTAGAGATGATTTATTTAATTTAATTTTTTTGAAATGATCTATTTTTACTTAATTCACAGTGCCCTGAACTTATTCAGCTTCTAAGTCATATTTAGACAGGTTAAATTACAAAAGGGGCTGCCAGCATCAAGTCTGTGAATATTAGCAGAAGATTATAGCTTTCAAAATTTCAAAAACTACAACAGCTTTTCAGTTTTATGATTTCCTTTACCCTCAGTAGATTCCAGGAGGAGATAAAGTAAAATAATCTTGGCCACCATATTTGTCTGGCTTTTTTTTCTTATGTTCATATATTAATTTTCAAAATACAGAGTTGGAATTATCATGCAGGGTTACATATGTTATGCTCATAACTTTTCTTTTCAGATCTCTATTTAGGTTATCAGTCTGTTTCTCAGTTTACTTAACCATTCCTTAAGAATAGTAATCACTATTTCATAGACACAGATGAAACTAACGATCCTACCCGAGCAAAACCACATTTAAAAAGTCAGAACTCTTTATATTTTTAAAGGATTTTTATTGGAATTAATTAAAGTAAACTCTAAACTGATGGCAATTTTATGGTGAATTTTTGACTGTTCTGAGGATGAGCTTACCCAGAACTTCACAATCCTCAAGGGCTTTTATATATTATGTTTGATGGAATATTTTTGTTTCATTTATTTTTTATTCTTTAAATAGATCCCAGGAGAGTATAAAGGAATCTTTTATATATTATGTTTGATGGAATATTTTTGTTTCATTTATTTTTTATTCTTTAAATAGATCCCAGGAGAGTATAAAGGAATAAAAACAAACAAAAAAAAAAAAAAAAAAAAAAAAAAACCCGAAAACAATGACAGCAAAAAGCTATGGCCACCACAGTTATTTGCTTTTCTCCTATAATCTATTAATTTTCAAAACACAGACTGAGAATTATAAGCAGTTTTTAATACTTATAATTTATGCTATAATTTATGTTTTGTATTTATCATTCTGATTTTAATCTTTTTGTTTAAATTATCAAATATTTTTGCCCGATGAATTCCTCATACAATATTTTTCCAAAGTTTATAATACAAATATATATTATAATTACAAAATTAATCCACAAATGCATCTCATTAAAACATTCTAAATATTAGGAGACTAATAAAATAATATTAAAAAGTTCATTTTTAATCCCTCTTCCCCTCATTTAGTAGCCATCTTGGAGTTTGAAGTTTACATATATTTGCATATGTGTTGCATATATTTGTTTTATATAAATACATGTACAATTTAACTTGTATGAGCTTATTCTATTCTTAAGATTTTGAAATCTTAATATGTTTTGGAGGTTCCATATCATTGTGTATACATCTGATTCATTTTTTTAAACCATCGCCTCATGTTAGATTCATATTTACAGTATACGTGTAAATGTAACGTTAATTATTTTTTAATTACCTTATGATAGATATTTAAAATTTTGGTAGTTGCTAAATTGCCCTCTCCAAACCCATGCCAATTAGTATTTCCATTCTCCAGTATATGAGTATGCAAGTTTTTTTACCTACTGGCCCACTGAATATATTAATCTTTGAAATTTTCTCTAAACTGATGGGCAAAATATGCTTCTAACTTTTCTTTTACTTCGTATGTCTTTATTGCTAGTTGAATAGTACACATCTTTTCATAGGTCATATACATTTGTTTGAACTGTTCATTTATATCCACTTAAACTTATGTTTTAAAATAAACAGTGCAAATTAGTCAATATATATATATAAATTCCACTCCCTAAATAAGAAGAATATCTAGTGTACTTTTATTCCTTCTGTCTCTTATTTCAATTTCTGTTAAGAAAGAAGTATTGTCAAAACATAGGTCAACTTTACTTATTGATGCTCAATTGTTCTGTTAGCTGCTTAACACAAATATAGATTTTTCAGGTTATATTTACTGGAAAAAGATTTATGACAATGTTTAAGACATGGTAAGTATTTGATCAATTACTATGGTTTGAATGATCAATCAGCAACTTACTAGTCAATACTTTAGGTAATATACTATATGTACACACACAAACTCTCTCCCCTTATTATTAAAATACCATTTCACTGGCTCATCTTTAAATGTTGCATTTTCATGAATCTAAAAACTGTACCTGAGAAGAGAAATTAGAATAGGATGTTAGGATATGAGAAGATGTTGAGAAGTGAAGGAGAGAAGAAAAAGGCAATGGAGAAGGAAGAATTAAAAGAAGCAAGGGAGAATAATTCATAGGATGAAAAGGAAGTATTAAAGAAAGATAAAGAGAAAATATTTATTGTTTAAAAACTGGGCTTAGAATTTGGAGAACTGGTATAATAAGGTGTTTGGGGCTGTGGCTGGATCCCATGGTAGATTGTATTTTCCAAAAATTGCCCCCAAAATATTTCCAATTCTGCATGCTTTTCTAGAACCTGACAACTCCACATTGAGAGGTAGATTCTATTTACTCTCACTTTGAAATGGAGCAGGTTGTTGTGATGCCTCAATGAGTAGAATGCAGTAGAAGCAACACTGCATGACTTGCGATGCTAGGTAGGAGAAAGTGATTTCATCTCTCCCTGGCCTCTCTCAGAAACCCTAAGTCGACAAGTAAGAAGTCAAGACACCCTGAAGCCATTATCCTGTAGATACTCCATAGAAATAGATGGAGATATCCAAGGAAGCTCAGCTGTTTCAGACCCCAGGAAACAGACCTGTGAGTGGGTGACCTTTAAATGAAGCTACCCCAGCTGAAGCCAAGGGGAGCAAACGTTTGCTTTCTTCACAGATCCCTATCCAATTTGCAAATGTGGAGTAACGTAAATGGTGCAGTTTAAGTCACTAAGTTTAAGGGTGGCTTATGATGTAGAAATAGATAAAAAGAATTGATGTTTCATGCCAGAAGTGGGGTGTTGCTGTAAGAAAGACCCAAAAATATGTGGGAATTACCTTTGGAATGAAGCAGTGGGCAGATGCTGGAATTGAAAGCATAACAGGTCACAAGGAAATGATTGTCAGAAGGCTGATGACCCTCAAGATGGCTATCAGTGGGTGTTTAAAGGAAAAGGAGAAAATGAAATAGGAACACTTCATAGTTAAGGGTGATCCTTGCCCCAGTTTCCAATAAGGCCTTTCTTACTTCTATCTGAGACCTTCTTAGAAATGGTCTGTACAGGCCATATTTCCGTAAGCATTCTGGTCACCATCACTTAACCAGTCTCTAAAACATTCCAAACTGTCCCTGGCTTTCTTGTCTTCTAAACTCCCACCAGCAGCTATGATTTTCTAGTCTGCTCCTTCAAAGTGTTCCACTCTTTGCCCATTACCCAGTTCCAAAGCCGCTTCCACATTTTCAAGTATCTATTATAAGCAACACCCCACTTCTCTAGTACCAGTATTCTGTATTAGTACATTTCTGTTGCTTATAACAAAATACCTGGAACTGGGTACTTTGAAAGAGTACAAAATTTATTGCTTAGAGTTTCAGAGGCTGGAAAGTTCAAAGTCCAGGGAACACTTATGGTGAGGGTCTTCTTGGTTTCTCACATGGCATAAAATGGTGGAGCAGAGAGAGACTAACCTCTCATGTGTTCTTGTTTTAAAGACCTCAGAACCACACCCTGATCACCATTTTTAATCCATTCACTGCTGCATGGTCCTACAATCCAATCACCTCTTCAAGGCTCCACCTTTCAATTACCTTAATGGGATTTCCCACCCTCAACAGTTATAGTGGGAATCGAATTGTGGGGGGACATTTTACCCAAAGCAGGAACCCTCCTACACTGTTTGTGGGACTGTAAATTAGTGCAGCCATTATGGAAAATGGTAATGGAGGTTCCTCAAACAACTACAGATAGAACTGCCATATGATCCAGCAGTCTCACTGCTGAGTATATACCCAAAGGAATGGAAGTCATCATGTCAGAGGAATGCCTACACTCCCATGTTTACTGCAGCTTTATTTACAATGGTCAAGAATTGGAACCAACCTAAATGTCCATTGACAGACAACTGGATAAAGAAAATGTGGTATGTATACACAATAGAAAACTACTCAGGCATAAAAAAGAATGAAATTCTGCCATTCGCAGCAACATGGATGAACTTAGAGAAAATTATGTTAAGTGAACAATGCCAGGCACAGAAAGAGAAATTTCACATGCCCTCACTCAAATAAACAAATAAATAAAAAAAGAAATAAAGATATACAATCACAATCATTCATTGAACTTTCAAAAGGAGAGAACAGAAGAACTGAGGTCATCAGAAGTGGTGTAAGGAAACTGAAAATGAATGGTCAGGCTCCCTCAGCTGTTCAGAATATTGCTGAGCATGACCTAGATTGTTTGATGTAAATATGTTAACTGCACAGGTGTTTTTTGGTTTTCTGACTTGTACTCAGGTGTTCCCTAGTTATCTAACTTAAGTATAAAGGACAAATGGCTCTCATCCACAATGTCCCTGGGACACCCCCAGGAAGCCACCAGGGGGGCGGAGGAGGAGGAGGAGGAGAAGGAGGAGGAGGAAGAGGAAGAAGGGGGTGACGGCTGAGCTCACATCTGAATGAAGCATGTCAACCTTACCAGTGGCTCCCAGGATCTTTTTCCAATTACCTAGCTTGCAACCTGTATATGAAGGATCTGTGACTCAGTCTGCATGGCAGGTGAGGAGTCTGTGACCCAGTCTGAATGGGTTTGAAGGGTCTCTTACACAGCCCTACAGGTGGGAAAAGTTGGGGGGGGGCGTAGTGAGAAATTTGTAAAAGGCCACAAAAAATGATTACATTGTGTAAGATTGAATATACTAATTGTTGTGATTTGGGCATCACGTATTGCACACAGGTACTGATATTTGATGCTGTACCTTACAGATATGTACAGTCAATTATGTTTCAAAAATAAAGAGAGAGTTATAGTAAATAAAACTGCATGGTTATAAATAAGAAAGAAATAGAAAAAGGAAAATAAAATTGATTTTGTGTCCTTTAAAATCTTTAAGAAAAAATAGATCGCTTAAAAACAAAATAGTCATAGAAAACCCACACAGATTTTGAGAGGATTCTATTGTCGGAAACCTGTCTGATCGAACTAAATAAAGGAGACAAACTACAAACTGAAATATCTTTGGAACCCTGAACCACTATGGCCGAAAACCAGACTGAGGAAACTACTCAGCTATTCATTATGAAAAATGATGATGACCATATGGTGGGAACAAAAGCCCAGAAAGCAGAGGCCAAAGCCCTAGGGAATTATTTCCTGGCAGTAGGGCTGAACCCTAATCAAGGGACTGTCAACATATGCCTTAATTAGGGACTCTCCTTTTTGAATGAGTTTATAGTGGTTATTCTATGCATGTCCTGCCATTGCATGTTGGTGTGTTGGGAGCTGATAACTTAGCTGGCAGGTGTTGTAATTGAGAAGCACTGTTCTCAAGTAGCTGATAGTTAGGAGCTCCACACTGAGGAACCTCATATGCAGCAGATGCTATACGATATGGCTTCCGTGTGGCTCTCTGCTTCTTGGGACACTCATACTTGGAACCCAAACACAATGTATTGTGGAATCCCAGGCTATATTCTGAGGAACCTCATATGCAGCAGATGCTATACGATATGGCTTCCGTGTGGCTCTCTGCTTCTTAGGACACTCATACTTGGAACCCAAACACAATGTATTGTGGAATCCCAGGCTATATTCAAAGGTCACGCGTAGGTGTTCTGCACAGAAGCCCCAGCTAAGATCCCAACTGACAAACAGCAACAGCTGCTGAGTATGTAAATGAACAAGACTTCAGGTGATTCCAGCGCCCTGTAGTCAGATCATCTCTGCCGATATCAAGCTGAGGAGAGATGAGCTGCCCCAACCAAAGCTACACAAATTACAGACAGACTTGTGAGCAAAATAAGTGCATTTTTAAGTCACTAATTTGGGGCCTATTTTTATTTTCCTCGTAGAAAAAGATAGCTAGAAGAGATGCCCAAACTTTTCAGATAGCTGATTTGAGAAAAATGATAATAAACCTGAACAAACTTGGCATAGCTTCATCTAGATGACTCATGTTGTTTGTGTGTTCTATAAATCTTAGTATCACAATTTGGGGGTATTAGACTACTGTATTTGGTCCTTTTGGGGGGGGTCATAGCACCAAAATAGATCAGACCCCTGTGTGTGTATGTTTGTGTGTGTGATTAGGGATGAAGTTTTTCCAGAAGGAAATATATGTTCACACTTTAAATTATGCTATGAGAAGATCAACACTGGAGCAGGAAATCAAAACTGAAGATGTGCTTGAGTGAGCGAGTGAGTGGAAGGGAAAATCCTCCTTTTAGGATGCCAGACTAGGGCCCACAGACCCTTCAAACCCATTGTGCAGACTGGGTCACAAACCCCTCACATGCAGGTCCACGAGATAGGCAATAGGAAAAAGATCATGGGAGCCATGGGTAAAAATTAATAGGCTTTATTCAGATGCAAGCTCAGGTAGCTAGCAGCAAATGCAGTCTTAGTGGCCTCCTGGGGTATCCCGAGGGCACTGTGGATCAGAGCCAGTGTGTCCTTTATACTCTGTGAGCCAGATAACCAAAGAACACCTGGGCACACATGTGCAATTACATCAGACAATAACCAAGGGACACCTGGGCACATGTGCACATATTTACATTAAACAGGCTAGGTCGAGCTCGGCAAGATTCCAAACATCTGAGGGATCCTGACCATTTTCCTATACTTTCCCTACATAGGGCCAGGAGTTACTTTGGCATGGACTGAAGCACACAGATGTCTGGAGCCCTGATGGTGGTGGTGGTCTTGGGGATACCCTTCCCTTCTAGGTGGTGAAGTTGACTTCCCCTTGTAGTAGTTGGGGCACCTGCCTCTGGCTCCTTGTAGAGGGCCTGTTTCAGTGAGAGCACCTGGACTTCTTCAGTGAGAGCCTGTGCACTGCTGTTGTATCGTTCTCTATTTTGACCTTCCCTGTCTGTATTTTCAAGCCTTCAGGCAAAGTTTCATGAAAACTTATCTTCTGATCTTTGCTCTACTGATCCTCTGTGAATGAAAGGAAAAATGTCTGTGTCACACTTGAGGAGAAGTAGATAAGAAGACATCAGTGTTTCACACCACAGGGGAGATGGAGATGAGTCTCTAGTGAGAACTAGTACCCAGTAGAGCAGCCCTCTCAGGAAGTGTATCAGAGACAAAGGTGCATGGTGCAAACACTGGGACTGAATAATCAGGAAGACCCTATATGACCAAGTGTGATTAAGCAGCACTCTAGGACATGCTTGTGGGAGGCTATTTTACCTCAATAAAACTGCTGAGGACTGTACTGGCCAACAGCAAAAAAAAGAGAACCAAAAAATTGCTGAGGAGTCTTTCCATGCTAATGTGGATTATAAAGTTTAACACAGAACTTATTAGATGTTTGAGCACGTGTAGTAACAACACCGCTATCTCCCAGTGTTCTGGTAAGAATACTAATATAGATCTCATGGAATTTCTGTGGTACTNAAAAAATACGAATATTCAATGAAGTACAAAATATGTTCGACCTCACTACAAAGAAATGATATCAAAATGCCCCATTGAGACTACTGCGCTGGCAACCCCAGTGTTGGACAGAGTGTGATGGTGTCGGAGCTTTCTTACTATGAATGCAACGAGCACAAATAGGTGAAAACTTTCCAGACTCGAAATATTTTAGAATCTAGAGAATAATTTGACAATGTGTAAGAAAAACTGTGAGGTGGCACCCTGGTTCATCCAACATTCCAATTAACGCAATGTATTCAAAGGAAGTAATCAGAGACACAGAAAATGATTTATATACAGTGATCTTACATAGTTTAAGTTTAAAATAGTACAGTAAAACAAATTAACAATAGTGCAATAGTTCGGATACACAATGAGTACATCAGTAATCCTGATGTACTATTACACTGCTATTACAAGCTATTTCAGTGATAAGACAAGCTGTTAAGCAACAGATTCCTGAGAGACAAAATAAAGGGCAAAATTAGGAAAGATAGTGCTCCATTTCAAAATATACATAAAAGAAGACTGGAATAAAA
>NW_007728091.1:187211-202205 GCF_000696425.1 Galeopterus variegatus | reverse complement strand
TCCTGAGAGACAAAATAAAGGGCAAAATTAGGAAAGATAGTGCTCCACTTCAAAATATACATAAAAGAAGACTGGAATAAATTGTACAAAAACAATTGAGCATTGGATCTTTAGATTATTTCATCTTTAACTTTTCTATATTTTACTTACTTTTTACAAAAAAGTTATATTATCTTGTCAAATCAGGAAATAGGTTTAAATACTAGAATTAATAAAAATGTTCAAATAAAATGCAGAAGATTAAAAGTTTACATTTTCTCTTGCAAACATTTTGATTTACAGATGAAATTGTTTTAAGTGCATTGAAACTTGCTCAGCAGTGATAATCCAAAGTCTTGTTGTATGTTCCAAGTACCCCAAGTAAAATTACAATTTGAGGAACCCAATTCTTGAATAAGAAATACAAAGGACATTCAGCTATAAATTTCCACTGGCAGTAAGAGATCTGACTTTTGGTATCAAAGTATACAGGAAACTGCTGGACTGAAAGGTTACCTGAGTAGAAGTCAGGGTTTGAGAGCATTAATTTTGTTCCAGTTGCCAAGACAACCATTCCCTCCCACTATATGCTCAGATGGTGGCTCGTGTGGAACCTACCTTTTAGAATGTCTGTACTCCCACCCACCCCCAACATGGACAGAGGAATGGACAAAATAAAAAGCAACAAAAATGGCAAATATTGATATGTATATTTAACTGCAACCTTAACAAATTACAGTCTGGCAGAATATTGACATCTAACATCAAGTCAATCTTAAATAGCAGTATATTGAGTTTCAAGTATACATAATAGAAAGTTTAGCATTTACCTATATATATTTCTGTATATGGAAAACCAACATTCAAAAATACTTTTTAAATTAAATTATTATATAAAGCACACATATTTTAAATTTCCCAAATGTCTTTTAAGTATGCATTTAGTTACAAATGTTTCAAATAATTTTACGTATTATGGTAATCAAATGAAAACATGAATTTAAAACTTTTTGAAATTTGAAAGTGAACACATTAAGCCCATCATATGGTCTGGATTACCTCCAACTGCAAATAATTCTTAATTATATATCCAAAAGATGTATCTCTAGGCACAAGTTACAGTTTTTACTTTCTCACTTATGAGATTGTTTTGTGTGTGATATCCAAGATATTACGAAATGTATAGAAAAATATTTGTGATTAAATACTGAAACTTTGATGTTAGACCTTATAAAATTTATTTTGGATTTCATTTACTGGAATTGTTAGTGATTCATATAAGACCTCATCATTGTCGGCATCTTCAGGAGCCCCCAAATCAGTAACTTCTTCCCTATCCAAGTTTGTCAGAAAGAGACAGCTAAGTCTAATAGAGACCTTTATATTTATATAGACAATAGTGGAGAATGTGGTTTATATCTGTAGGCAAATGAAACACCTAGTTTTATACCTCTGTATTAAATGTATTTACCCATCTAAAGACATGGCTAGTCCGAGGAAGGCTCCGACCTGTCTAAAATATAAGGTTTTGAAGAGCAGAGCTAAATTTACACTTACTTTCTCAACTCTTCAAACTTGTCAATTAGGTAAGTCATTACTTCTATGAGAAGCAGAAGTGAGTGGCAGGGGCTGGGGGTGATGGGCCAGTGATGCTATACTAGTGGGCCCTCCTCCAGATGGACGAGAACATCGGGAGTTAGAAGTGTTACCTGCCCTAACACCCCATAATATAGGCCTCATAGGCTTGGGTTTAATCTCCAGCCTCTCCACTTCTCGGTTGAATGAACCTGGGAAAATTATTTGTCCTTTCAGTGCCTCATTTTCACATTTGCATTATAGAAATAAGAACAGCTTTAATTATTACTAGAATAATTAATTAAGGTTACATAAAAAAAATTAGCATTGCTTGACATTGGTATATTAAAAAGCTTTTATCTATTTTATTATAACTACTAATGAGTAATTAAAATCCTTAGACTGTCAAATTAATGTGGTTACAGATATCTTTCATCTGCTTGTTCAAAGACTTTAGTAGCGTGTGCTTCAAATAATTAATAGAATAGTAATAAATGATCCATATCTATTCGTTATGGCATATCAGAAAAAAAATGATTCTTAAGTGCTTTTCATTCAAATTAGTTTACATATATGGAGTAAAAGGATTTCAGCTGAAATAGAAAAATATGTTCAATGTCTTTGCAAAGGAAAGTTCCTCGATTGTGAGGTATCTTATTTTTGATATAGGAGGTCCACTTTTTCTTTGTGTAGATTTTACTGATCTAAACACCTACTAGTGAAAAGTAAGGAGAAAAACTGAAACATGTTTAAAAAATTTTTGTTTTAGTAATTTTTGTGGTTAAAAAAATAGCAGGTTAAAAAAGTGATAAAATAGAAGTATGATTGAAACTAGTGAAAATGATGAATAGGAGGTCCACTTTTTCTTTGTGTAGATTTTACTGATCTAAACACCTACTAGTGAAAAGTAAGGAGAAAAACTGAAACATGTTTTAAAAATTTTTGTTTTAGTAATTTTTGTGGTTAAAGAAAATAGCAGGTTAAAAAAGTGATAAAATAGAAGTATGATTGAAACTAGTGAAAATGATGAAAGAAATTGAGGATTTTTATGCAACAATTCTGAAGGATTCTAGATCCTCTATCAATTGTATAGTGTGCGTTGACCTCCCGGAACTCCTGACCTCTGCTCTCTAAGAGGATTTCTTTTTCATTCTCTCCATTTACTGTACCAACATTGATTTAACACACCATCATCTAAAGGCTGTGATAAGTTGGTGTTTATATCTGTCAGGGGACCAAGGAGATGAAAACGAGGCACCACCAAAAGGTGCAATTTTAGGTCGTTGGATACTCCTGCATTTTTCTTAATTATTTCTGACATTTTATCTATTTCAACATGAATTTCCTTGGAGGATACAGATAAAGAAAAAATGTTCTTCATGACCCAGAAGAAGAAATACATCTTCTCTTAATAAATCCCACCTGAAATCATATACGGGAAGAAAAGAAGGAATAACAGTTAACATTTATCATTTGCAGTGTTTCATTTGCTAAACTCTTCTTGGAAACTGAAATATAGTTTCTTTTCAGCATGAAGGAGATTTCAAATAAAATGAGGGTCTGAGAAAAAGAGTTTTGGATAACTATATGAGCATCTGTCACAAGGGGAAGTTGAAATGTGGAGGCTACATATTCTCATCATCATCCTAAGCTCTCTGAAGACAGGATAGAGTCTTGTTAATTGGCGTATCCCTAGCACTTAGCATGGTTTCTGGCACATAGTTAGTATTCAGTAAGTATATCATGAAATACTTTGCTTTATATGGCACTTTAATTAAGATACCATGAATCCTTCCAGAAATGAATATGCTAAACCAGAATAACAACAAGCGTAAAGAGGGGTTACTATTTGCCTAGTGTGAAAGTTATTCCTTGTAGTATGCAATAGAGAATGTTGTTAAACCCAGTGTTTAAAAATTAAAAGTGCTAAGCAAATAGTAAGAGGCAAATATGCATGTCTTGCAGATGGTCTGTGTTTGTTTTTGTCAGCTTGAGAGGGTACAAAAGATGGAACAATCTCTGCAATGATGGCCCCAGTGAACTATGCCTTCTGATATTGCCTTCGTGTAGTCCCTTCCTACATTGAATCTAGAATGCAGAAGTGACTCTGTGGCTTTTAAGAGCAGGTCATGAGACGCTTAGCAGCTTCCTCCTTTCTCTCTTAGAAGGAGCACTCTTAGGGAAGCCAGTACCACACGAGAAGATGTACTGTTCTGAGACTGACATACTGTAAGCCCAAGCTAGATACATGGAAAAGCCGCATGGAGACATAGAGATGCCCGGCCTGTCTCCTGCCATTCTAGCCTTCTCAGCTGAGGCACCAGGTATGTGAGAGGAAAAGCCATCTCAGACATGCAGGCCAGTTAAACCTTCAGATTCCCCATTTCCAGCTGCCGTCTGACTGGAATCACACGAGAGACCCCAAACAAGAAGCACAGAGCTGGTTCAGTTAATTCATACAATTAATTTTGGAGTGGGTTGTTATGTAGTAATAGTAACCAGAACAATTTCTTATAGGTCATCAGGCACTAGTAGAGTTCAGCCATATTCATGGCTTATCATTTATTACAGAAAATCCCAGATGATTGTAAAACAATCTTTTGAGTTTAGCATAATGAATTAACAGTTATATGAATAGTCACGCGTAAGCTTGGAATCCGTTATAAAACCTGCCGGGACTTGGAATGGGGAGGGCGAGTGTCAAAAAGATAGTACAGAGGAGTTTCTACTACCATTGTAAATGCAGAAAACCCCTCACACTCATTTATATACTATAGAACTAAGACTATAGCTTGCCCTTAATTAACAAAGATTATATCAAAAGTGGACATCCTGTCTGGCCCGATATATCCCCACATATCTCCCAAAGCATCCTGTCTCACTAAGCAGGAGGCAGCTCCATCACACTTGAAGGCATCCTACATCCTGATACATCTCTCAAAGCACCTGCCTCACCTGATACGTTTACCTGTATAAACCCCAGCCCTCATTCGACTAGGGAGGCAGTTGAGACTTTACTCCCTGCCTCCCAATTGATGTCTTCTGAAATAAAAAGCCTTTCTTTAACTTCTTCTGAGTGAATGTGATTGGCAATCCTATAGCGGCAGACCCACATGGGTCAGAGATTCCCCTGAGAAGTAGACCTCTCACACGTTGGTTGGCGGTGAAGGGGAATCCTGCGGGACTCGTTTGTTACCACCGTAATGAGAACATACTCACCGTGCTTCTCGGGCCCGACAGTACATGGAGATGCACTGGATGTGCAGGTTTTCACAGGCATATGTGTTGGTAGGTTTAGGTAGGACTCAGGAAGTTCCTATCATACTGTTCAATATTTAAACAGGTATTAATTAATTTAAGGTGTAAAATTTCTCCTGCTCTATCCGTTGGGCCACATGAAGTAAGGAAACCAAAAGGATGCAATCTGTAAGAAGGTATTTTACTAATATTTTGCTCTTTGTTTATAGGTCAAGACTAAACATGATGGCAAGTAGTCTTAGTGACAGATTTGAAATCAAACAAGGACAAAAAGAGAATAGCTTATTAGAGTGTATATTTTTCAGACTGATTGATTTTATTAACTGATTCATTCGTTATTTATTAATTGTAACTAAGTGCTTATTATCCATTGGGAATGGTGTAAAGTACAAGAGGTATATCTAAAAACAAGTCTTCAAGATCGCAGTCTAATGGTCGAGCTGGGGAAATAAACAGAAAGTAAATAAACAGAAAGCCAACGTAAATCTCCTTCAAGATGTCAAATATTGCAGCATAATCCTCACCTACCTGCCAATAACAGAATACTGGAAACTGATATCCACAGTCTACTTTGAGTTCCCCCTTGTTTCTAGGTAGTAGCCTCTCGGGGTCCTATTTATAAGGATGTTTACCAAAATATTGTCTCTTGGCAGTTACTGAAGTCCTGTATTAATCCTCCCGTTTGGAAGCTGTTAAAGTATTGATCAGGTTATTAACTTTTCAACCTGCCTGCAGATGCCTCTCTTGCAAAACTGACATCCCCACAAAGAAATGTTATCAATGTGGGGACCCTTCTTTTCCTGAATGTGAGTCTTCACTGCCTTTTTAATTCTCTCATGTATTCAAACAAGTTTTTAGAAAATGTTTTATCTAGGCTTTCTAGTTCTCAGTGGGAAGGTTGGTTCAAATTGCTTATTCCAGCATTACTAGAAGCAGAAGTTCTACACCTGCATTTCTTTGTATTCTTATGAAAATTTAAAGAAAAAACAAAATCTGAATTGATCACCATTCAAAATTTTCTTTCATATATATATGAATGTGTTTATTAGTTTTTATAAACTACATATAAGATTTTCTTTTTCATAGGGAAATTTAAAGCTGTTTTTACCTGTTTGTCCATGGACTCTGTGTCCAGATCTTAAGAACAAAGCTTACATTCAGACTGACACAACTTTCATGTTTTCTGGTCTTTATTATATGTGAACTATTAGATAAGAGTGAGAGCATTTACAAAATTATTTCTTAGTAAATTGTATTTTACAATTAAAGTTCAAGGTTCTTTGGTAGTATTACAACAGAAACTGGCTGTGGTTACCAAGAGCCTTGAGCGGTTCTGAAGATCTCAGAAGTAGAACCTAATAGCATTTTCAGAGGCATACTCTGAGCTGACTAAGCTCCAAACATTTTTGTACATTGAGTCTCTCTGCTCAAAACACTTGTTTTACTTTGGAGCCTTATAACACAGAAAAGTACCACTCACCATTTTTTATATATCCATTTACCACCTTCTATTTTTCAGACACTGTTATAGTTGCCTTATATTACTGAATATTCATAACAACTCTGGCAGATAAATATTATAATTATCATGTTACACAAAAAATGAATTACTTGCCTATTTATTTTCTTGGAGTCAAGAAATATAAGCAACATTGTCTCACTTTCCATTTTTTATATATCCATTTACCACCTTCTATTTTTCAGACACTGTTATAGTTGCCTTATATTACTGAATATTCATAACAACTCTGACAGATAAATATTATAATTATCATGTTACACAAAATATGAATTACTTGCCTATTTATTTTCTTGGAGTCAAGAAATATAAGCAACATTGTCTCACTTTGGAGGAAAAATAGGCCTCAAGTTTCAATAGTATTCCTAAGATCATAGGGTCAATAAATGGCAACCAGGATTTCTACTTTAAGACTTTCTTCTATTCCACATTAATATCTTTACATTTGGGGACAGTTATTTTCATAAAATTTATAAGAAAAAGTTATGACAAAAAATAGGCTTTCTCTTTGACTTTGAAAGAATGATATGAAATTGAAAGAAATCTTGCTGCTGTATTCATTTTGTTGTCTCATCTTCAGGATCATGATCTATATTGGGCTATACCTACTTTACAACAATGTTAATATTAAAAAAAAAAACCCACAAAATAAAATAGTATAAAAAATGCATATTCCAGAATGGAGCTATTAAATTGTTTTGCGGGACATTAAAAGAATGTGTTTCAGTACTAATGTAGAATAATGTTAATGACTGATTAGTTAAAGTAAGTCATTATAAGCTCATTAATAAAGACATGCATTTCCCACACTGAACAGGTCTCTTTAGGGAAACTTCCAGATTAAAATATATATGTTATTATTTTAGCTGTGAGCAAGCTTTTCTAAAGTCACAGGAATTATATAGTCAATTAGTAGTGCTGGTTACCAATAATGCTAGAAATCCCCCAAAGTCAAACTAATATCCTTTAGCTAAGCTTATAAGATTTTGAGATACTCTTGAATATACTCACTCTGTGTTTAAATCCCAAACCTTCTCCAAAAGTCACTTCATCCAGTAGCTCAGTATTTTTTATTTCAGGAAATTTTTTTTCCCATTTATGATGAGGTAAAAAATTTTTTTTTTCCTTTTTGTCTTTTTTCATGTCTGGCAACGGATCGCAACCCTCGGTGTTGCTCCCACACCTCGCTCAGCCAGTGAGCGGGAACCGGTCTGTATGTGGGATCTGAACCCTCGGCGGGAGCGCCACCACGCTCCCAAGCGGCGCACTGTAGCGGTGCACCACTGGGCTGGCCCTTTCTTTTTTTTCCTTTTCTTTTTTTTTTAAAAAGATGACCGGTAAGGGGATCTCAACCCTTGGCTTGGTGTTGTTAAAATTTTGTAACAATAATTGAGCCAATGATTTCAATAATTTATGTGTCATCTTATTTATTTGGCATTTTATTTGGAAACCGATGCTTGAAAATCTCTACCTTACCAAAATCATAAGCATGGTAACTTTTTTTTTTAGTTCCCTTTATGAAATTATGCACACAAAATTTTCTAAAAAGTTTCTAAGTCAGATGCTTTATTTTGTCATGTTATTGAATAATAATTACTTAATTTTAGCATTTATTTAATCATATTTTAAGATCTCTCATCCTAATAGAGTGTGTTAGAATTGTTCTTTTAAAGTTATTGAATAGTGACACTCTCTATTGCATATTATACACAATAAATCTATTTTCAAAACTGCAGGTATGAATTATAGAATGTCAGTGTGTGATTAGATGTAAGTGCTTTTTCCACTAGTGTAAATAATCAAGCATGCCTAAACTGATAAGAATGTAAAACTAAACTATTGAATGCAGAAATTTGATAATAGTATATTAATTTTAAAATTATTAATAAGGTTTTTTTGTGAAATGAAAGAACTTCTAAGAATGGGAACCACTTGATATGAAAAAAATGGGATGCATTTAACTATAAGGTTCTCCCAGCAGGCTTGGTGCATCTCGTTGGGTACATCTCAATGGTAAGGGATGGAAGTCAGCACAGGTGGAAGGAAGGCTACACCATGATCTTCCATGCCGGCAAGGAAAGGAATGAAATCTGCAGGTATGAGTGCAGGGAACAGAGACTTCACATACTGAGCTAGCCCTATAATTCTCTTTCTAAATATAGTCCAAACATTGTATATTTGATTTTTGTGTTATATAATATGTTATGTTCATTAAAGTACTTTATTATGTCTTACTAAGTGCACTATTTTTCTGTATTTGAAGATAGTGATTTTGCAATGTAGCAATATTACGTGAGACTAATTACGTAAAAATTTTTAGTGTTTCATTTCCCCGTAATAGTTATTTTATAATGTATCTGCACTTAGGCTATCTTTTAATCCTCACAACTATTCCTCAAGTGACATATTATTATCCTCCTTGTAAAGATTTGTATTTGGTGGGGTGAAGTACCCTCAGTCTAGGTATCAGCAGAACCATTTTCTAAACTCAGATTTTTCTTACTAAAGCTCATCTTTTTGCTGTTCATCATAATGCAAAAATTTTCTAAAAATTTCGAAGTCAGATGCTTTCTTTGTCATATTATGCAAAAAAAAATTGTTTCCTAAAAGCTCAGTATACCTTTAAGCGATGTGCTTTTTTTCTATACATAAAGATTGTGTATGTGCAACCCACCATCAATATAAAGTGAATCCATCTTCAGTTTTGTTTTTGTTTTTTCCTCCAGTGGTGGTTAAGCATTACCTCTATTTTATTTCTAATTTCTTGTTTCTTATAATACATTTGCAAAATGTCTGAGTAAGCAGTTAACATGAGTGAAATTAAATGTCTTGGAGGAAGTCAAATCTGTAAGCTTAACCTCAGTAACACCATACTCTGATCTTTGTGGTGCTATGTTTGCATCAAAAGTTATTACACATACTTCTGACTATTATAGAATGGCTGAGTTTGTACAGCCTTTGAAAAAGTGTATCTTTGGACTGCCACATTGTTTTCAGTATTTTTTATACTCCTTCATGACTCCTTTTCTCTTTCTCTAAGTCTATTTCACCCCATGTCACATTTTTTCACAGTCTGTTTATCATTTTTTTAAATATGTCAACTAATTATGCTTAAAGTAAAATATGGTTTTATTTAAAATCCTGAAGAATGGAGCTATTACACGAAAAATCAAGGGATAGAGCTTAGATTTTAAATGCCTTCCTTTGTGTCCCCCTCAAGGCACATCATATATGTGATTGCCTAATCTACTAAACAGTAAATTTTTTGAAGAAAAGAACTTCTGTGTATTTTTTATAAATCTGTGTGTGTTCGTGCATATGTATTCATATGTGCATGTATAAATACACAGCAAGTTACCTTTACACATCACTACATTTACATATATACTAGCAGGTGCTTGTAAATGTTTCTGAATAAAAATATAATGTATCTCTTCTGACTACTCATAAGACAAGTTCTAATTTGAAACAATTTAAGGAGGTAATTTAACCCTCTTCAATACACACAATGTTAGTCAACTGAGGCAAATAAATATCAGAATAAAATTAACAGGAAAATATCAGAAGTTATATAACCATAGATCTTTCAGCCAGTTCTTATTAAGATTTAAAAGAAAACAAACAAAAAAAAAACTAGATTTTACTCAGACATCATTTCATGCTATTATATCCAGTGCTAGTTGTACCATCTAAATTAAAGATAATTAAATTTTTAGTGTAGCAATTTGTTAATAGCACTCATGAGTAAAAAAGCACACAAACTGACAAAAGTCAATATTTTATTTCAAAGTTATTTGCCAACAGGAGGTTGAAAAAAAACCACACATGCAAGTGGGAAAACTATACCAACTAACTACTATATTTAAATGAAATCTATTTACCTTTTATCCAGTCTGAATAGATGCTTTTTAATTATTGCTAATTGTTTAAGATGCCTTTGCATCCCCCAGAAGATTTAGTCTGAATACATTTAATTCCTCTAAAATCTCCTTCACTTATAGGCAAATACAGTAAGAAGCCCCCTAGGTATGGCAGTAAAATAGTCATAAAGGCAGAAGCAAATAAATAAGTAGTGCAAGGAAGTCTTCCCCAAAAGAGGAGGAAAAGCTATGTGGTTGGAGATGCAAGAACCCAACATGAAACACACACTGGAAACATTTAAGATGACTGTGAAAAAGGTCTATGTTCACTTGTTAAAGAATGTGCTAGGGCAGACTAAAGCATGTGAATAGTTCTTTCACAGGTCACAGCATCCATTCAACCCATAGACATTGTTATTACCCGACAGAAATAGATGGGCCTAATTAATATTCTGAACATACCTGAGAGAACATTCTTAAGTAAATCATCCTCTGGTGGTTTAGAAATAAAAAAAGAAAGAAAGAAAGAAAGAAAACTTAACAGTAAGCATAAAAGTTGGATCGAGATAAAGTCAACTGCTCTCAAAGTTTAATGCCAGCTGCAAACAGGAGTCTTGTTTGTGTACATTTACTTAACAGTAAGCATAAAAGTTGGATCGAGATAACAAAGTCAACTGCTCTCAAAGTTTAATGCCAGCTGCAAACAGGAGTCTTGTTTGTGTACATTTCTTAGTACAAATGGTTGTGCCTTGTGAAATAAAGTTGAGCAGTAGTTTGAATTTACTACTAATTATATTCTTGACATTTCACTGAATAACAGACAAAAATCAGCATGTCATAGGAAATGCCTGTAAATTCATATAGTAATGAATAACGAAGCAATTCATTAATTAGGTATTTATTAATGTAAAAAGCATATAGTAAAAATACAATATCGGAAAAAAATTTAGCATTTTAATGAAAAAGTGGAAATGTCATTGATTGGAGAAACAATCAACCACCTACAATGAATGTTGAAGATATCTCAAAATGTTTTCTAGATAAATTGTTAAATATTAATTTCCCACTATACAATTAAATCCACATTTGCAGTTATGCAAATTATGCAGTTATGATATTTAATTTATGCAAATTAACTATAATTGTACTTATAAAAAATTTTACTATTGCAAATAGGGATGTAAAACCATAATTAATTTAGAAATACAATAAAAAATACTTGACTCAAATTAGGAGTCAAAAATAAAGTATAGGACAAATTATATCAGCTACTTTAATATTTTCTGAGTATATGCAGACACATACATACATATACAAACATATTTGTGAAAAAACAGAGGATAACTATGAAATATTTAATACAAGATAAAAGGACTTCAAAGAAATTGTTAAAGTACCTATCTTTTATAAATACCTGCATTTAACAAAGTAATTAATTCTGAAATTGGAATCAAGTGTTTAGTGCCCAAACCTAATACAGTAAATATAAATAAAATCCCCATTGAAATGAATGGAGCCATTCATTTCTGAGACACAAAAAAGTTGCACCTCGTCTTTCTACTTTAAAGTCCCTTGATAGCATTTTTTTCCTTTAGGTATAAATGTTTCTCTGCTCAAAAATCACAAAAAAACAAGTAGCAAACAGCTAAATATGTAACAGATGTGTAAGTGCTCCTTAGGATAGATAGATTATGGACAATTAACTGTCATCTTTTCCCTGTCTCTGTTTCCACTCGCTCCTGTAGTGTACACCTGTGGCTTATTAGGAATATAAGCAAAGTGGTTACACATATTCCAGGTTCAAAGGTAAACTAGGAAAATTTGCTTTCTTACTTCTTGAGAGCTCCTAATGGAAAGAATAATAAGCAACATAGAAACAAAGCAGTGGGAGAATATCTATCATTGAAGAGACCATTTATTACAAATCCCATTTTTATGTCTTTGTCTGGTTTTAAGTATATTTAGATTTGGATGAGCGAAGTAGGGTTTGACTCCACTTCAAAAAGTGTTAAATGCAATAGATGGTCCTTGTCTAGATTCTGATTCCAGCAAACCAGGCCAACTATAAAAAATTTTATGAAAAAAATTAATTTGAACACTGCATATTTGATGATACTAAAGAATGGCTAATTTTTTCAGCTGTGAGAATATTTTGGTTTTGTTTTTAAAAATAATTTTACCTTTTAGAGATGTATACTGAAGTATTTATAGGTGAAATGGTGTACCCTCTGGAATTTCCTTCAAAACAATTGGAGTGGTGAGTAGAAAGAGGGTGGAAATATTGTGGTGATTTTAAATACATCCAAAAAGTCTTTGATACTCTTCCTTTCAAGAAAGGGAAATTGATTCCTTTCTCCTTGAGTGAGGGCTGTGTTTAGTTTCTTCTAATTCATAGAATACGGCAGAAGTAATGGTGTGTGATTTCCAATGCAAAGTCATAAAAAGCTTTGTGGTTTCCTCTTTGTCCCATCTCTTGTATTTCTTACTCTGTGGGAAAACAGTGGGCATGTCCTGAGGACATTCCAGCAGTCCTGTGTAGTGAGGAACTGAGGCCTCCTGCCAATCGCCATGTGAGAGAAACACCTTGGAAATAGATCCTCCAGCCCTGGCCATACTTCAGACGACTGCAGCCCAAGCCAGCATCGTGACTGTAGCCTCATGAGTCACTCTCAGCCAGAACCACACAGCCGAACTGCTTCTAAATTTCTGACCCACAGAGACTAAGATAATAAATGTTTATTGTTTAAGCTACTATGCTTTGTTTTCTATTTTTATTCCTTTCTCTCTCTTTCTCTCTCAATCTCTCTCTCTTTTACTTTTCTTTCTTCTCCCTCCTGCCCTTCCTTCCTTCCCTTCCTCTTTCTTTCTTTCTAGCATTAAGTAGCATAGTATCTATGAAACTAGATTCACTATCTGTTGAGTTTTTGATGTTGCATAATGAAAACATCAGGGGTTACTATAATATTTAATCTAACATAATATATATTTCAATAATTCCTAATAAAACTTTAAAAAATTCATTTGCATTTTTCTTTATCTTGAAAGGATGTAATTTAAATGGTAACTATTAATATTTAGTTAAAACTTAAGAACATTTAATTTTCTTTAAAAAGAGTCCTTATCGGCCCCTTCACAATTTTTTTTCCCATTTATATCTACATTTAGATTGTCCTCACCGTCTTCTAGCAACTTTTCAGAAAAGAAATCTTAATGGAAAGGTCATACTAAAAATAACATGTAGGACTGTAAAATACAGATAACACTAAGAAGGAATTTGGGGGAGTATTTTTGGTTCCTTCCCACACCATAATCTTTATCACTCTCCCACGAACAAGCACACTCTGAATAAAACAGTGTATTTTCTTGGCAAACACTGCTTCCTAATAAGACCCTTTGAACACACTGTAGCAAAATAAAACTATAAATATGAAAATATGTCTTTAAAGATTGCTGTGATATGATTATCTAAAACTCTACCTAAAATGAATATAATCAGTGAAGTCAGTGAATATATATTTAATAGCCTTGAACTAAGTGCTAAATAAATGGAAATATTTTATTCTTCCCAAAATAAAGGGTATTTTCCCCTCAGAAATTCTAAGGGAATTAATTTTTAAAGCTTTGAGTCTTTGGCTTTTAAAAAATGTATGTTCTGTATATCACATTATGCAGAAAGCATATGTATCAACTATAATCAGGCATTTATAAGGAATGTGTATTAGTTACTTATGTTCCATGTGTATTATAGAGTTATTTTATTTTCCCTCTGAGTTATTTATCTTTTTGCACACTTACAGAGGAGAAAGCAAAAAATTTAGAAAGGTAAATCCTTTTGCTTATAAAATTGCAAAAGAAATTAGTAGTTCCTGATTTCAGATTTGAGTTTGCCTGAATCTAATCCCCCAGATCGTGTGAAGTACCACTATGTGACTAATGCAGTGCCCTGTTCTGTGTAGACAGAAAAGAGGACTACAACACAGCATCTGCCCTCAATGCATATGTAAAGTTCAAGACAGCAAAATATTAAATGAAAAGTATTAGGGAATGAAAATGTAAGTGGTACAGTTCATAGACCGCTGTAATTGAAATGGAAATCTACAGGAATAAGAGATGGGTGTGGTCAGCAGCAGTCTGAGAAATTTTCATGGAGATGAGATTTTAGGTAAGCTTTGAAAAATTGGTGTAGTTCAAATATAAAGAAGAAACAATATAGGCACTGGTGGTTGAGTCAATCCCCACACCCACGCACCCTTCCTTCAGTTGGAGAAACTTTAAATGAGTTCCAAATGATGACATGTAAGTGAAAGTCAGTTGTGCGATTACTGAGAAGCCTGTTGTTTTTCTGATACCCCCTTCCCCATTCCCCCCCCCCCTTTTTTTTGCTTCTTCTGGGATGCAGATGTGGTAACTGGAGCCAGGCAAGAGAGCAGGAGGGGATCACTGTGCCGCACCACTCAACCAGCACCAGCCCCTGCTCATCTCCGGACTTCTTAGGTAACAAAAACAAACCCTGATTTGTTTAAAACACTGTAGTTGGGAAATTTAATACTTAACTGCCACAAACACTCCTAACAGATACGGGTAAATATGCAATATTTCAGGTAAGAGAAATATGACTGAAAATGCATTTATTTTAGGTATAAGAATGCTTAAGCTTTCATACTAGTAGTATTTGAATATGACTTAGTCTGATTCCAAAGTCCAATCTCTGACCAATAAATTCTGATGGAGTGCCTGAGAGGGTCAAGGTCATTGTTTCTTTTGAGATTCTGTGTTTTATTCTTCTTCATATGGTACTGTCTG
>NW_007728091.1:185448-186397 GCF_000696425.1 Galeopterus variegatus | reverse complement strand
ATCCTGAAAAACCTCTACAGGAATGTGAAAAGAACCATAATGAAGTGAAATAAAAAGCTGGGTAACTTGGAAGTTAGTAAATTAGTCTTTATTAAATTTGAGAAGTGAGTTCTGTGCTTAATTGTGGTGATTTGGCTTAAATTAGGTTATGTAAATTTTCTTATTTCTGATACATTTGGAAGGAATAGATAAGAATATTTAATTGAATTTTAAATAGATGAAGGAAAAACGTGATCTGGGCTCTCTATTTTAAGAGATCGGTGATGCTGATACCTCTGAAATGAAGCAGTCTGAAAGAAATGTTGACTTTGGAATGACAGAGGTACTTTCCCTGTGGGATGCATTGAGCGTGAGCTCTCCTTATGTGGACTTGTAAGCTGCCGAGAACATGCACAGAAACAAAGTCAATGAGTGGGTCATGAATGGACTTCTCCCTTTGCAAATAATCAGGAAAAGAAATAAAAACTGTAGGAGTGGATGATTCAATAAAACTGCTAAGCTCAACTGGCAGCAATCAGGAATAGAAATGTGAGCTTCCATAATGGGAAGGCAGCTGTATAAGGTGAGAAAAGCAAGAATGGAGATAGACAGCAGGTAGGAAGGTGAAGCATCAAGAAAACCAAGGCAGACTGGTTTGAGACTCAGGAAGCCGACACAGTCAAGTGTAGTCTTAGGGTACAGGAAAGAAGGCCTGTGGCAGGGCTCTGGTGACCTATAAGACAGCCATTCCAGTAGTGCTGGGCGTGGTGTAGAGCTTGAATTCTAGAGTGCGGTGATAAGTGAAAGGAGAGAGAACAGAGAATGTTTAGCAGAGGTAGTGAGAATGAAAATTTCTTAGCTGTGTCCCAATAAAAAGCTGACCTCAAAAGCACATAGTAACATTAAATTTCGGGAGGGTAGAAGAGGTTTGTTCTTATCATGGCAGATTTTGGACAATGCAGATTTTGGA
>NW_007728091.1:183572-185000 GCF_000696425.1 Galeopterus variegatus | reverse complement strand
TATGTTCTTTATTACCTTTTATTTATGATTCATGTAATTCATTTCTTTATGCTAAAAAAAGAAATAAAAGAGTAAATCATTAAAACAGTGATAAAACATATGTGTTTTAGATTTAAATTTCTTAAAGCAAAATAAAAAGGGGCAAACTCTCTTTTTGTGAAATGAGAGTTCTATGAACCATTATGTTTCTTGTTTACTCCTGGACCTCTGGAAAGTCAAATTGAAATTTTGTTTGAATAGGATCCACTAGATTAGTTTCTTCTGGTATTTAATTATTTTTCTACATTTTGGCTTTATTACTGGGATTTTTAATTACTTTTCATAATTTATGGTTTGTAATTCTGTAATATGTGTTTCTAATATCATCAATTTTCCCATAGCTCTTTTAGAAGTAGGCAGAACATAAATAATAAATAACGAATTATATCTTTATCAAATCACACTGAAGGTCAATAAATAAGTGCATTTTAAGGAAAATAGTAAGATGAAATTAAAAAGAATGAACTTGCCTTAAGTTAAAAGTGTGGATTTAAACACCATGAATGTTGAAATCAGCATTATTAATGATAGTTACTCACAGTAACATTAAAATAATATATAGACAAAAAGAGGACAATAGAATAAACTATTAATTAGAAATGCTCTAGTTTATATAAGGCATAAAAGGAAATCTAATAATATCAATTAAAGATAGCAGAAATTTTCCTNTCGGGAGGGTAGAAGAGGTTTGTTCTTATCATGGCAGATTTTGGACAATGCAGATTTTGGAAAATACAGATCCTAGAAGCATAAACTTCTTTTGGTTTAACAATTTAAAATAATATCCTTAAGGTCCTTTGTTTCATTTCACTATGATAATTGCTTTTCAACTTTTGAAAAAAATATGTGTACATTTTTGAGTTATAAAAAGATTGTAAAAAAATTATCTTCTTTACTTTGTAATAATTGACCTGAATGTGTTAACACTCAAAAAGTGGCAAAAATTTAACTCTTAATGAAAAACTGTTTTCATTAAGATTTTTAATGATCATACAAACGTTTTCACAATATACTTAGATAGAAAAATGTCTTTTGTTCATAGAAAACTTTAAGTGTGTCTTACTTATGCTTTTTTGTTCAATTTTATGAAATATAATTATTCATTGCTACCTACATTCTAATCATTATTGTATGGCATCAGAAAGCTACAAACCTATATCTTATTATCATGGCACCCCACAAAATTGCCTGTATAGTTTTATACACAATAATTTGGTTTTAAAATTATGTCACTACTTTCATCTATGATATATGTAGAAAAATAAACAAAATATTGCTATTAAATATTAAAATAAAAACAATAAAATGACTAAAAAAGATCACATGCTTATGTTCTTTATTACCTTTTATTTATGATTCATGTAATTCATTTCTTTATGCTAAAAAAAG
>NW_007728091.1:180682-182886 GCF_000696425.1 Galeopterus variegatus | reverse complement strand
ATTATTAATGATAGTTACTCACAGTAACATTAAAATAATATATAGACAAAAAGAGGACAATAAAATAAACTATTAATTAGAAATGCTCTAGTTTATATAAGGCATAAAAGGAAATCTAATAATATCAATTAAAGATAGCAGAAATTTTCCAGGTCTAGGAGACCTGAAATCTATTTCTTATCCTGACTATGTCATTGATAATTTATCTGATTTTGAACAAGTCTTGACCTTCTGGTGCTTCAGTTTTCTCATCTATAAAAGAAATAAATTTGGCTTAGTAGTTATTAAGGCTCCTTCCAACTGTAGAGCATCTTTTCTAAAATGTCTTTTAAAGCCTTTATATTTTAGATGCACTATTTATTTCTGTTTTGTTTTGTCTTATTTTACTGGATATAATAATGGATTGGGGAGAGCAAACAATTACACAGGAAACCACCCAGGAAAAAAGAACATAGATTTCTCTGCTTTTCCTGCATTTTCTTTGAAAGAACATGCTTATTACATTTTAGCAAATTTAAATTAGAAATGTTTAACTTGTAAACATTTGTGAAATTGTAACAAACAATAAGCAATATCTAAAACCAGTTGCATTTGTCATAAAAGATGGAAGCTGAGAGTCTTAAAAGCGTTTATGATTCTGACATATTCCAAAGTTGCATCTTGGCTTGTAGAGTTCTATGGATAATGTGTCATATAAGCACACTTTCTCCTGCTGAAACTGATGTGATGCTGGCTGTGCTGAGAGCAGGTTTGAGCACACTTTCTTTCAGAATTTCAACACATCGATCCCAGAGGGAATCAGAAAAATAGAATTCCGTGAAAATTAAAACTACATATTTCAACATCACTTTTCACTTTATCTCTCAGTTTCCAAAAATATTTGATTCTAATTTGGTTTGCATTTGGGGTAATTTGGGAGTGAATTTGGTGGACTGTCCATCTCCAGTTCACATTGACAGCTTTAAGGCATTGTACAACCACAAACCTAAGGCAGCAAAACAGTACTATAATTGGAAGGAAACCAAGGAATCTGCACGCATTTTGCTTTACCAGCTGGTTTGATTTCTTGTTTATGTCCTTTTTCAAATGTTTGAATGGTTTAATGTGTGTGTGTGTGTGTGTGTGTGTGTGTGTGTGTGTGTGTGTGTGTGTGTTTTATCATATCTAGAATACTTTTCTCTACCTCTGGTAAAGAAGTAGTATGCAAGAGAGCAATTTCATTTTGGCTGACTTACTAAAAGGAGCCCACAAAATGAACAGTTTTTATAGTACATTCTTAACATCATCAGACTCTAAGTCCTTTTCTTAATAACAATGTGTATCTAATAATACTATTTCAGTTTCATTAAAATTCATAACTATCCTCTAACCTATTGACATAGTTGTAAAGAGGCTGATGGGTGCTTAAATGGAAGAAGAGAATCACTACTTACAAACACTCACAGAGATGTTAGACCAGTTATTGAAGTAATTGTCTTGGTCTCTACAAAATTGATGTTCTCCAAATGTTAAAAATTAATTTATGCAACAGTTTTCCAAAAGTTCCTCCAGAGCTTTTCTTATCTTTCTGGGGAAAAGATATAATGTCACCACCAGCATCCCAAAAGTAATTGTTTAATAGAGAGAATCAATAAAACCAAAAGGTGGTTCTTTGAAAGATCAACAAAATTAACATCATTTAACTAAGAAAAAAGACAAGAAGATGCTCTAACTAAAGTCACAAATAAAAGTGGAGACTTTACTACCAATTTTAATAAATTAAAAGGGTATTGACTTAATAATTAATCTATTAAGCTAATTTAATATTATAGATAAGCTAATTTAATATTATAGATAAAATAAACAAATCTCTAGAAATGCACAAAATACCAAACTGACTCATGAAGAAATAGAAATTCTCAACAGACATATCACAAGGAATTGACGTAATAATCAAAAACTTCTCAACAAAGAAATGTACAAGACTAGATAAATACATTGGTGACTTCTAGCAAACATTTGCAGATGACATAATTCTGTACATAGGAAATCCCAAAGAATCCACAGAAATACTATTAGAGCTAATAAAACAATTTAGTAAAGTTGCAGGGCACAAGATCAGCATACAAAAAGAGGATGTTTTTATACACCAATAATAAATAAACCAAAAATGAAATAAAAAATAAATTTCATCTACAATGGCATTCAAAAGAATAAAAAAAAAA
>NW_007728091.1:167895-179752 GCF_000696425.1 Galeopterus variegatus | reverse complement strand
AATACAATCCCTGTCAAACTCCCAATGGCTTTTTTTGCAGAAATTGAAAAATCCTATCCTCGAAATAAATTATATGAAATTGCAAGGGCCCCCAAACTGCCGAAGTAATATTGAAAACAAAAAAGCTAAAGAACTCATGCTTATCAATTTCAAAACTTACTACAAATCTACAGTAATCAAAATAGTGTGGTACTGGCATAAAGATAGATATATAGACCAATGGAATAGAATTGAGAGTACAAAAATAAGCCTACTATCTATGGACTATCTATGGATTTTGACAAAGGTGTCAAGGGCATTCTATTTGGAAAGTTTAGTCTCTTCAAAAAATGGTGTTAGGAAAACAGGATAACCACATGCCGAAGAATGAAGTTGAGTCCCTTCCTCACTCCATATATAAAAATTAATTCAAAATGGATCAATAACCTAAATACAATAGTTGAATCTATAAAAAATTTAGAAGAAAACATAGCAGTAAATCTTCATGACTTCAGATTTGACAATAGAGTCTTAGTTTTTACACCAAAAGCACAAGCAACAAAAGAAGAAATACATATGTTGGGCTTTATAAAAATTAAAAACTTTGAGCATCAAAGATAATTATCAAAAAGTGAAAATCTCACCCATAGAATGAGAGAAAATATTTGCAAATTGCATATCTGAAAAGGGTTTAATATATAGAGTAAAGAAAGAATGCTTACAAGTCAACAACAAAAAGACAACTCAAATAAAAAATGAGAAATGGACTTAGATGTTTCTCCGAAAATGATAAACATAGGGCCTAAAACCACATGAAAAAAATGGTCAGCTTCATCAGTCATTAAGAAAATGCATATCAAAGCCCAAGAAGAAATCACTTCACACCCACTAGGACAAAAATTAGTGTTGGTAAAGATGTGGATAAAAACAGAAAATAAGTGTTGGCAAAGATGTGGAGAGATTAGAATCCTTATACATGCTGTTGAGAATGCAAAATGGCACAGCTACCGTGAAAAACAGTTTACCAGTTCCTCAAAAAGTCAAACATAACATTACCATATAATTTAGCGATTCTACTCCTAGGTATATATTCAAGAAAAATGAAGACATATATCCACAATGAAATCTGCACAGGAATGTTTATAACAGCATTATTCTTTTTTTTTTTTTTAACTGACTCATTTTTTCATTAGAGTTATTTGAAGTTTAACCTTTGGTAATCCAATCACCCAGATACTCAAAGACAGGGGGAAAGGGCTAATTGAAATACAGACTTCCAATCAAGATGGCAGAATAGATGATACCCAGTGTCACCCTCTCCCACAATCAACCAATTTACAACTATTAAAAAGCAACAACTGCCAGGCTGGAGCTGCTAGAGCTCAGGGGAAGAGGGGGATAGACCTACAGAGTGCATGAGGCAGGAGAAGCCACGATGAGAGAAAAAAACAACCACTCTGAGCATTTCGAGCCCCTACCACTTCCAGGCTGGCTATGGTGAGCATGCAGAGCAAGAGCTGGCAAAAGCTGCAGCTCTGACTTTCGTATGAATTTGCTTAGAGGCAGTAAGGGAGAAGAGGGTCTTGGTGGCTCTCAGGCCAGCAGGACCATTAACAGGGTTCCCGTGGATCCACATAGGAGCGAGGAGCCACAGACAACTGAAAAAAGGAGCCACCCAGAGGCCGATGAGTCATCGCAAGGGACTGGTGCACAGCCCATCCCATGGGAAGTGTTCGGAGCACGGGCAGTGGGGGAGACGGGCCCACCAGGGAAACACTGGGGCACAGCAAGGACACCTGATCTGCCCCCCAATCAGTGTAGGACCACTCAGTGGAGACTGGTCGAGAATACAGAATTACAGGGAGTGCAGTTTGCTGAAAAGTCTCAGGCCCAGACCAGAGTTTCTATACAACCCAGAGATACTGGATCTCACGTAACCTGGAAGTCCCTTCGAAGTCAGCCATTAGAACCTGAGCTGCACCAAAAGCCTTCCCCAGAGAATCAGCAGCAAAGCAGCAATTTAGCTCAACCACAGTGCTCACGTGCTGGTCCCCACAGGAAGTTCCCCCATTTTAGAAGTAAGCAAAGGACAACAAATTAGTTCCAATGCAGAGTTTAAGTGGTGGGGGCAGCTAAAAATCCAGCCCAGAACTGAAAGAAAACACAAAACACGCACAGATCAGAGACAAAGTCCTGATATTAACCAGTGAAGGTCTAATACCACCAAAGAGCACCTATATAACCTAGAAAAGCTGGAAGCCCCCAGCCTCCTAAGGCTGGTTGGGCAGAGGGCTGAGGGTCTCAGCCACAGCCCCCTGACATCCACATCTAGTCCAGCAATGACCACCAGGCTGCCGCCAGAAGCTCCATGGGCTCCCAAGCCAGGGCATGGGTGGGGGCCAAGGGTTCTGGCATGGCCCGTGCCATTCACAGCCAAACCAGCAACAATCATCAGGCCACTGACAGAAGCACCCTGGTCTACCAAGCTGGGGTGGGGGTGGGGACAAGGTCCTCAGCTATGCCATCCCAACATCTACATCAAGCCCAGTGATGACCACCAAGCCACTGCTAGAAATATTCAGGACTCCCCTGCTGGAATGAAAAGGGTGCCAAGGGTCTCGACCATGCCCTGCCACCTTCCTCCTCCCCCTACCCTGTCCCCATCCCATTTCCTCTATCCCCTTCCCCCCTAACAGCCCCACAGTAACATCTTAGAAAGTAAAAAATAACAATAATAAATAAATTTAAAAGAAAAAAGAAAAAATGCATAAAGCTGAAGAGGCAATTACTGGCATACATCATGATCAATAAGGACAATTTTCAAAAGCTAGCTTCCCACTGCACCCTGAGGCAAAGAAGCTGAGGCTGTCTCTTTTGAGGCAGGCAAAAAATTCTAGGCAAGTTCCACAAAGATCTGCTAGGCTTCCTCCTCTCTCTATTTTTTTGGCCACAAAACACGTCTTAATATATTTAAAAAGACTAAGATGGGGCCGGCCCCGTGGCACACTTGGGAGAGTGCAGTGCTTGGGTGCACAGTGGCACTCCCGCCACGGGTTCGGATCCTATATAGGGATGGCCGGTGCGCTCACTGGCTGAGCTCGGTGCGGGCGACACCAAGCCAAGGGTTGCGATCCCGTTACTGGTCACAAAAAAAAAAAAAGACTAAGATTATAGAAAATATGTGGTCTCTGACCACAGTAACAGAAGGAAATTCAGAAAGTTCACAAATGTGGAAAACAGCACTCTTCTAAGTAAACAATGGGTATAAAAGAAAAATCACAGGGAAATTAGAAAATGCTTTGAGATAAAAATCAAAGCAAAACATACCAAAATGTATAGGATGCAGGGCTCATACAGTGTTGAGGAAAATTTATACTTGTAAACACCTATATTAAAAATAAGAAAAACCTCAAATCAGTAATGTAAACTTCTCTCTCAAGAAAATAGAAAAAGAAGAGCAAACTAAACCAAAGGCAAATATAAGTTAAAAAAAACAGCAAAGATTACAGCAGAAATATATGAAATAGGAAACTAAAGAACAATAGGCAAAATCAACAAAACTAAAAGTTGTTTACAGTGTGTCTTGTTCTTTCTAGTATATTCATGGTAGTGATTATCAGTTTTCAGATTTCAGATGCAGGGCTTCCTTGATGATTTCTTGTATGGCTGGTGTGTGGTGGTGGACTCCCGCAGTTTTTGTCTGTCTGGAAAACACACTATTCTCTCCCCAGTTCTGAAGGATAAACTTGCTGGGTATAGTATTTTTGGCTGGCAGCGTTTTTTTTTTTCTTTTAGTATTTTGTATATATCATTTCATTTTCTTCATGCCTGTGGAGTTTCTGTTGAGAAGTTTGCTGTAAGTCCAATAGGAGCCACCTCATGGGTGTTTTGATGCTTCTTTTAAGATTCACTCTTTGTCTTTGAGCTTTGCCAGTTTTCTATAATGTGTCTTGGAGATGATCTTCTTGGGTCAAATCTGTTTGGGGATCTTGGAGTCTCCTGGATCTGAAGATTCTTGTTTCTCCCTATATCTGGGAAGTTTTCTGTTATTATTTCATTGAATAGGTTTTCCATGCCTTTTCCTTTCTCCTTCCCTTCTGGAACACCCATGATTCAAATCTTTGTGCATCTAAGGTTGTCTACTAGCTCTCTTAGATTTTCTTCATTTAAAATTTTTTTTCTTTCTTTTTTTGTACACCTTGATCATTTTGAAAAGACTATCTTCAAGATCAGAAATTCACTTATCTGCTTCTTCTAGCCTGCTGCTTAAACTCTTGGTTGAGTGTTTTTATTTCATTTGAGTTAATCTTTCAGTTCCATGAGTTCTGTTACATTCCTTTTTAAAGTATTAATCTCTGTAAACTTCCTCATTCATATCCTGGATTTTTTTTTCTTGTCTCATTATGTTGTCTAACTGAGTCTTCTCATATCTCAGTGAATTTCCTTAAGGTTGTTGCTCAGAATTCCTTTTCAGTCATTTCAAGGGATTCCTGCTCAATAGGGTCTGGTATTTGAGAATTACTGTATGCTTTTGGTGGTGTCATATTTTCTTGGATTTTCTTATTTCTAGTATCTCTGCATTGATGTCTGGTCATCTGGTAGAGCAGTTGCTTCTTCAGAGTCAATACTCTGGAGTTGACTTTGAGGAGAGAGACATTCTATTGTTTTTCCAGTCTCTGCTGGCGACTCTCCTTTTGCCAATGCAGTCAGATGTCTGGCAGGCCACCCACACAGTGGTTGTAGCTACCGCTGTGACATTGAGCTGCTTTTGCAATGGCTGTGGCTATGTTGTGGCTGTGGTGGGCCATCCATGCAGAAGTAGTGTTTTTTGCGTGCTTTCTCATCTGCTTCTGGGTAGAGAGGGCTGCTCTAAGATCCTGCCTAGGACCTTGGGCATGCTCTCTTTCCTGCTTCTGGGTGGAGGGGACTGCCCTCCATGGCATTATTCTTTATAGATAAAAATGCACATCAGCCCAAATGTCCATCAATGACTAAATGTAAAAGAAGTATACATGCAATGGAATATAACCCAGGCACAAATAAAGGAATGAAGTATTGAAATATGGTACAACTTGGATAAACCTCAAAAACATTATTCAAAGTGAAAGAAGCCCAACACAAAAGGACAAATATTGCATCATTCCTTTTATATAAAATATTCAAAATAGGTAAATTCATAGAGCCAGAAAGCAGATTAGTGGTCACTAGGAGACAAAGGGAGGGAGACTGAGGAATGATTACTTTAAGAGTATGGGATGTCCTTCTGAGCAGATGAGAAACTTTCAAAATTTGAGAGAGGTGGTAGGTGCTCAATGTTGTGAATACAGTAAATGCTACTGAATTGTGCACTCTAAAATGGTTAATTGTGTTATTTGAATTTTACCTCAATAAAAAACCAGAGAAAAACTAGAATCTAGAACATAGGGATGTTTTGAGGACTGAATGTAATAATGCACATACACTGTTTTAACACAGCACTTGGAACATAAGAAAACACTCGATAAGTGTTCCCCATAGTAAGAATAATTATTATTTTAATTCCTTTTATTATTGTTAATAATAATATATTGCTATCAACAATTTTCATGAATATACAGAAAATGTTTATGGGTGCATGGATGGCACAAAATCAGAAACAATCACTAACATGTTAGGTGATAGAACTAAGATTTAAGACCTCTCAACCGACTGAAACATTACAAATTTGTAGTAAAAGTAAGAATTTCAAATTCAAAATATTTCTTTTGCTTTTTTTTTTTTCTTTTTCTTTTTGTTTGTGACCGATAAGGGGATCGCAACCCTTGGCTTGGTGTCGCCCGCACCGAGCTCAGCCAGTGAGCACACCGGCCATTCCTATATAGGATCCGAACCTGCAGCCTTGGCACTCCCATGCCACTGCGCTCCCAGCGCCGCACTCTCCCGAATGAGCCACAGGTTCGGCCCCCAAATACAGTGAGCACACCGGCCATTCCTATATAGGATCCGAACCTGCAGCCTTGGCACTCCCATGCCGCTGCGCTCCCAGCGCCGCACTCTCCCGAATGAGCCACAGGTTCGGCCCCCAAATTTTACTTTTGTAGAAAATCTAATCTAATATGTATAAATGTGTAAAGATGTGATTATTTAGTAACAAATATACTCAAATAAATGCACCATTGCTATGTCTGTCAAAAAGCTAATACAGTGTTTAGTTTTATTAATTTGTTTGGAGAATCCATATCAAAGGAGGCATTAGTTTTCCCTAGCTCTGCAGTAATCCAGACCCCACCTGAAATGTTGTATTCATTGTTGATAGTATACTTAAAGAAGATTTTTATGTACTGTAACATGTTAAAAGTAGGATAAAATATGATTTTGTTAGGCCTGGAATTTGGCCACAGGAGTATGATTAAAAAAACTAAAAATGTCTATTCTATAAACAAATAAAGATGATTTTGTAAAAATGGTATAAACTTTTTACAAATGTAAAAACTCATTTTGCAAAAGATTAATCTGCGTAACTCCACAGGTTTGTTAAGAAACATGGGTGAAAATAAAAATATGTAATTAATATGAGAAGGAAAAACCTAAAATTCAACATTGCCTTTACATTTGGTTTCTTATGCAGTAAGGACTTCCTATCACTGGAAATAATCCAGCAGTATCTATAGGATGCCTGTCAGGGATAATATAATTATTTAGCATAGAACTTTGGAACCAGCCAAGTCCAAACACACTACCTTTCTCTGTGTGACCTTTGCCAATTTACATACCCTCCTTAAGCATCCATTTTATTCCCCACTGTAAAATTAGAAAATATCTACATCACAAATTTATGATAATTTTTAAAGCACCTATAAAAGATGGTCTGGTGCCTGACATAATAACAATCAGGATATATTAGCTATTATTATTATTTCAATCTTGCATAGAATGATAAACTGGATGCTCTGTTAGGTTGTATCAGAACTGATGACACATTCAGAGAATTGAAAGGAGATAAAAGTATACTGTCAACAGTAGCAGCCCTGTTCTCATCTTTAGTGGTAATTAGATTATTCACATGTTTGCAATTATTCTGTTCAAGATCCTTTCCTTCAGAGAATGAGAACCAACAGAGAATTTACCTTGGTAGGTCCTCTCCCAAATGGAGCAAGATGTGCGCTGCAGATTATTCAAATCTAAGTAACAGATGTGCAGCTATGAAGCATTAACTCTACTTGGAATACACTGGTTCATGGTTATCAATTGTAGGACTCATTCTTTGGCACATACCCAACAGTGTGTCTTTAAATTTTCATTATTTTCCTAGTTATTTGTTGGTTATGATTTTATGAAATCTGTGAAATTTATCAAGGAACTATTCTGGAGTATTTTAAGACTTTCAAGAATCTCACCAGTTTATCAAGGGCTGCCTTTCTTCTTACTAGCATATGCTTCCTATTGCTTTGTTTCCTCTGTCCTTTTTCCTTTTCTCATCTTTTTATTACCTAGACATCTCTAGAACCTTGCAATGTGTTTGCTTTCATTGTTAATTTTGCTTTAAGATTCTCTAAGCTGGGTAGAAGACTTAGGAGGCAATCTTGTCCTACTTCATTTATTACTCACTTCCTAGTAAATTAATGTTTATTTTTTATTTATGTTTATAAAGGACCTCGATGTCCTTGGAGAAAAGTACCCCAGAAAGCAGTGTTACTATGCCGTATCATCTTTGCTAAAGGCTAGTGATAGCTATATTGTTAATAGAGATGAGGCAAAATATCACAAGCTTTACTAACTGAAAGCTCTGCTACAAAGTTTTAAGGAGGACTGAGATCCCTATATAGAGCATGAAATAACTTGCCATGTACATGGCTAGCAATGATATGGATGGAGAGCAAGACACCAAGTGCAGTGGGTAGAGCTCACAGGGTTCTTTGGGAAGGGCTTCTAGAGACAGGATGTCATTTTGTACTTCCTGAGAGGAATCAGTTAAACCAGCCGCCTGGAATCTGAACTCAACACTGGGAAATCGTGAGAAAATTTGCGTTGTAAAGCCTCCATATTTTTCCTATTACACTTTTTTATGCTCTTTTACTATAACAGTTTATATCCCACCTTTTTCATTCTTTATTATGGATAAGTTATGATTGGCCTTGATCTCTTAATTTCCAAATAGAGGCTCCTTGAATAATAATTTTTACATCCCTGCACTCACAACAATGACTAGGACATAGTAATTATCCAAAACATATTAATAAACTGTTATTAGATAGTTGATAGTAGATAGTAATAGAAGATAGTTGGCTTGAAAACAACCTCTTTTTTCTTTCCAGAACTGACTTCCCAACATATTACTGCTCAACAAACGACTCATGACTATGCATATAGGTCAAGGCGTTCAGCTAATGCTGCGAGGATTTCAAAGATGGATTTCCTCTGACTTTGAAGAAATTGTTAAAAAAAAAAATAGAGCTAAATCATGAGATAATATTTAATTTTGTCAATAGTGAAAAAAATTTCACAAAGTTATTATCAGAGCAAGGGAGTCATTGTAATTGTAATGTAATATGATTTAAGTGTGCAATTAATAGTTATTATTGGAAGTGCAAGAAGGGAGAATAGACTTGCAGAGAGCACTTCAAACAGAACACCCAAGCGTTAAAAGATTGGTAGGTATGACACAAAAATGCAGAACAGGCAGAGCGTTCTAGGTGAATGAATGAGAGAAAGTTCTATAGGGTATAATAGAATAAATAAAGGATTCCTTAGAAGTCTGTAAAATAGAAGCATCTACCTGTTTGTTTTAATCATGGCAAAAATGGGTGTTTTAAGCGTATTTGCATGAGATTTTACCCTGGCCTTCCTCACGGGGAAATAAGCTGAGGAACCAACATAACTAGCCAATTTGGACCAATGGGGAAAATGACAAAGATTGGCAGTTTCCTCAGTCCCTCTCCTTGAAGGAAGAAAACTTCATAGAATCGCTGGATGAAAGAGGTAGGGTGTTCTGCTCATAACAATTCTCCCATCCCCCGGTGGGTCTGGGTCAGAGAGATGGGGCTGGGCCCAGGAAAAGGGTTCACTTGATGATGTCTACTGCTTTCTCAGTGCCCCAAAGAATCAAAAGAGAGTTCAGCTGATGTCTGACAGCTCTTTGCCTGGATGGAATGTAGTGAGGTGAGAGAAGTCATCTGAGGGGAGAACACAAAGTATCTAAACAGCCAGGCCAACCAGGAAAGCTGATGTTATGGGCTGGGCTGAATTGTGTCTCTCCGAAATTCAAACATCGAAGTCCTAATTCCCAGTAACTTAGAATGTGACTGTATTTGGAGATAGGATCTTTAAAAAGCCAACTAAGTTAGAATTAGGTCATTAGGGTGGGCCCTAATCCAATATGACTGGTGTCCTTATGAGAAGAGGAAATTAGGACAAGGACATGGACAGATGAAAAACCATGTGAAGACACAGAGGGAAGATGACGATCGATAGGCCAATGAGAGACAGCTCAGAAGTAACCAACCTTGTAGACACCTTGATCTTGGACTTCTAGTTCCAGAACTGGTAGAAAATAAATTTCTGATGTCCAAGCCATTCAGTCTACTGTACATTGTTATGGCGATTTAAGCAAACTACTACAGCAGCATCCCCAAAAATGGCCTCAGTGTAGGGTTTCACTAAGTCCATTAGGAAGAAAAGGAGATAGATTGATCCATCAGACTAGTAAGGTCAGGTGCCTCCAAAAAAATTCAGTTGGTATCTCTAGATCTACCCAAAGGTTATGTAGAACAGTGGCAAATGCTTTTCTGAGGGCAACGTGAGATAGGACACTGCCCCCTAAGGAGGGTATGGTCTAGTGTCGGCTATTGCTGAGTATATGGTGAGTAGCGGATACCCATCTTTAGAAGTAAAAGTTAAAAAGGGAGGTAAATTGCTTTGTCTATAAAAGAAATGAGCTATGAGAGGGCAGAAGACAGTTTTAATGTAAAGAAGCAGACTTCTGGGGATGCTAGGCCAAAGGGAAGGGGGCAAGAGAGGAGACCCAGTGGTGAGAGGAGAGGAAGAGAGGATGGAGGTAATTTGAAGCACTTTGCAATTTACCCTGCCCACACCAATTATCCTAAGAAATTTCCCTACATGCCCTGATGTGAGAGGATTTATTTTGAGACTGCACACAGAGAAGCGTTGCACCAGTTGGCAACACTGGTGCAGGCAAAAACAGAGTCTGCTCTGAGGGACACCTCACAACTGGACCTCCATGGACAGGACTATCTGGGAGAGGAATAGGGATTATTTAGCAATTTAGTGACAACTTGGGTTGAGCAGGTTGAATTGAGCAGAATTGCAGATGGCAGTCAAATAAGGAGGCTTTACTGTGTAATAAGGTGAGATTCAGACTTGGGCTTTAGACGTTGACATGGAAACTGGAGAGCTGCTCACAGAACTCAATTTGTGGTGTGAACCTGGCTGGTGGGAAAGCCTTGGTTAACAGCGGTAGCAGCATGGTAACTCCCCATGGGATGCCCTCCTAGGCAGGTCTCATGGAAGTCACTTGTCAGTGCCATGGAAAATACAATTTTACTAATACAAAAAATTTTTCCTCTCTTTCTACCCTTCCTTGCCCTAAAAAATAAAAATACGCTTAAAAAAAGAAAGAAAGAAAACTTTGTACAACATTGGAGAGGAGGCATTTTTGCTAAGAGCCCACACAGGGCTGTCACAGGTGCCATTCTTTACTATAGACCCCTACACAACCTTGGGCTGGTGGCGGCTGTAGGGTATTGATGATGGGGCCCAGAAAAGGCTGTGTGCCACAGAGTGATGCTGGCGTCTGAGCACCAGGGATAACCTTTTGTACTGGGGGGACTTCCATGTCTTTCAAAGCAGCAGTGGCCACCAGCAGGAGAATAGGTGACAGGGCAGAGATGATAGAGCAGGGCTAATCTGAGAATGGGACTGTGGTTAACAGTCATAGCAACTGGCTTCATGTGGTGGTGACCAGAGGAAGTGTGAGCTTGCCCTGCCCGTGGGCCCTGGGGAAGCAAGAGTGGCAGGATGGGAAAACTGCGCATGGGAGCAGGGGAGCAACTGTGCCCAGTGGGAGTGAACTTGTTTTGAGCAAGAGTGAAACACCCTCTGGGAACTCCCAGAAATACTGGAGCGGGTTGTGTGCCTTGTGAGAGGCTTAGGTCCCGTGGAACGCGTGTGAGGGCACAAGGCAGTGAGAGTTGAGTTATTAATGCTAATGTGATCTCATTTGCTTCCATAGGCTGTTGTGGCCTGGGGAAATTTTGGTTCCATTGTGTGTAATAGGGAGCTTCTTATGACTTTTTAGAAAAGAGGAGTGACATTATGAAAGCAGTGTTTTAGAAAGATTAAATTCCAATTTATAAGGAAAGAGGAATGACTTTAGCGGTAGGAAAACATTAGTTACATTGCTTTAAAAATTGAGAAAATTTCACTGTAGGTTTTAAACAAAGCTCTCCCATTTAACATGCTGATTTACGTACATACCTCAAGGAAAAAGAAAAATGCCACCAGCTTTGTAATAACTCATAGAGGTTTACAAAACTACTGCTAATTTAGGTCCTTAAAAGTTCATTAGCTTGAAACAAAGCTAACATTGTTTGATTTTTAGTCTGTGCTGCCTAACACCTCTGAATAATTGTGAACATCTTGTTTTCGTGTATATTGTCAACTTTATGTTCCCTGAGTTGATTTCTGAATCTTACTAGTTACACACAACTTAAAAGGCTTTTCTAAAAGCTGTGTAAGAAGAGGGTAAAAATATTGGACAAGCTCCTTCTGTTTGGATAGTAAAAGACAAATAAAGCAATTGGTGACTAAATTATTTAGTCAGGCCTTCCATTTAACTATCTTAGACAAATTACTTATGCTTTCATTGTCCCATCTTCAATAT
>NW_007728091.1:155841-167383 GCF_000696425.1 Galeopterus variegatus | reverse complement strand
GGCCTTCCATTTAACTATCTTAGACAAATTACTTATGCTTTCATTGTCCCATCTTCAATATGCATAAAATAAAAAGGACTAGATGATCACTAAGTCCTTTTCTATCTTGAAATTACATGATTCTGTAGAAAAAACCATACAATTCCTTGAGAATCACTTGATTTTCTCATATCGACTAAATGTTCTTGTACTTTTTTTTCAGGCTAATTTGAAAAGATTTAGAATATCTCTTTAATCTAAGAAAAATTACTCTCCTGTCAAAAAGGCAGACAATAGCTTTAGCTCTTAAAAAAGGGAGCTGGAAGGAAGAAAGAAGAGAAACTTCCACTGAAATGAAAGCTTCATTAGGAGAAATGAACCAGTCAGAGTCCTCCAAGGAAAATTCATCTGTTCAGAAGGGCATAGCCTCTGTCCTTACACATACTTCATATAATTTACATTATTAAAATTACTACATAAATGTATGTATGTACATGTATGTTTATACCTACATATTTGAAACACAGCTAATGGACCATCTGTTATGCCTCAGTATCATTTCTATCAGGAATTACTAGCTGTATTAGTCCATTTCTGTTGCTTATAACAAAATATATGGAACTGGGTATTTTATAAAGAAAACAAAATTTATTGCTTAAAATTTCTGAAGCTGGAAGTCCAAAGTCCAGGGAACACAGCTGGTGAAGGTCTTGGTGGTGGTAACAGTAATGGCAGAGTATCACATGGTGAAAATGGCACAGCAGAGAGAGAGACAGACTCTACCCTCTTCTTCTCTTAGAGCCCTCAGAGCCACACCCCTGACCACCATTATTAATCCATTCACTACTGCATGGTCCTACAATCCAATCACCTTTTCAAGGCTCCACCTTTCAATTACCATAACAGGATTTCCCACCCTCTGACCAGTCACAGTGGGGGCTAAGTTTCTAATACATAAAACCTGGGGACACAGTTCAAGCTTTGGTGAGTTTTGGAAGAACATAATTCAATCCATTACGCTAGCTATTGAGATATTACTTGGATATGGATGAGATAACATATTCAAGTAAATATTATATACACTGTGGTACTGGGAGTATAAAACAGGCTTGTTAAACAGAATCTTTTGCAAAGTTCTACATTCTGTGTCAAGTCAGTCAGAATATTCAAGTAAATATTATGTACACTGTGGTACTGGGAGTGTAAAACAGGCTTGTTAAACAGAATCTTTTGCAAAGTTCTACATTCTGTGTCAAGTCAGTCAGTACATAATAGCAAAGTCAAAAAGTCAGTCTCAGTATCATCCAATAGCAATTCTTCACATTTTTTAAATATCTAAAAGACTTATATCCTTAGTTTAGACATACCTGAAGGAAAATTCAGTGCTCATAAATAGTAATTCAAAATATTTATGAATAATTATGTGTTTCATCAAATACATAAAATAAAATCTTAAACAGTAGAGGATTGCATGGAATCTCAGAAAGTACTTTTTTTTTTAAAGAAAGAAAAACGAAAAGAAAGGAGCAATTAGGAAAGATGTGGCTATAAAGAAACATAACAGAGCAGTGGGGTAGAAGAAACAATTTAATAATAATGTAAGTAGATCATAAAATATATTGAATGAATAAAATAATTTTGTAGGTAATTTCCGATAATTTTAAGGTAAGTAGAAAAGGAAGCAAAAGACTACTAGTATTTATTGAAATCCATTATGAACTTGGCTCTGTTTATTTAACCCTCACAACTACCCAATGATGTCAATATCATAATTACTTTTAAAATGAAACATAACAGAGAATTACACGTGACAAAAATTATAAGGAACCACACTTTAGGACCAGAAAGATACATGATGACACATGAACTTATGTAAAGACAGCAAATTGCTTACAAAGGGATAAAAAGTAAAATCAAAATCATAGGCTATGTATTTTTGTCCCATAAAATTAAGAAACATATAGACCATTAAAAGTAGACAGAAGAGGCCAATGCCAAAAATGATCTTTTGAAACAACACTAAGCTGCTACTAACGAGAAAAAACAAAACACCTGGAAAAGATTATGCAAACATCATTCAATAAGAAGGGGGATTAATTTCCTCATTATGTTTTATATCCTCCTTCAATATTTTCTTTTTTCTTCATTGAAGATGGTCTTTTGTCCTCTGGATAATTAAAGAAAGATCAACACCAATGTGGAAGCCAATATACTAGATGCAGAGAGTGTCACCAAATTAAAAAAGAAACAGAAACTTGAAGAATTACTTCAAAAACCTTTACAGAGTACTAATGAAGCAAATATTTAGAGTCAATTATATCAGTAATAGTGGAAGCAGAAACATGTAGTTACAGCAAAAGTTTACATAGAAAGTAGAACTTGTATCACACATGTGCGTACACACAGAGCAGAGAAGTACAACACTGTAGAGGAGAAAGTAAGGGATGATGGTTTAATTTAACTCAAAAGTTTTTCTTATTTATTTTAGTACACCATACTACAGTAACAATCTAGTTTATTCCTAATTATTCTTTACTGATAATGAAAATTATTTTTTCTTTTTTTATATTACAAAATACGTTTTTGCTTATTATGTAGCTAATATTCTATAAAACACATAAGCAAATACAGATAAGCAAAAATGGCTATATATTAATCAGGCTAGGTTTTGCCATGGTAACAAAAAGTCCCCATATATTAGGGGTCTAAAACAAACAAGAAAAAAGTTTATTTTTCTCATTCACACAGTTTTGCACACTGTTAGTTCCCACCTGGACCTGCAGACAGCTCTCGCCCTGTTCTCAAAAGCACAGCTTTTCCTCTGAGCATGAACGGGGTGGTGTTGGGGGGATCTGGTGTCTCTTCCAATTATAAGGATGCCAATCCTATCAGATTAAGGTTCCAACCTTATTACCTCACTTAATTTTAATTATCTTCCTAAAGGTCCAATCTCCAAATACATATTGGGGGTTAAGTCCTCAACATACAAATTTTGGGGGGACATAATCCAGCCCATAACAGTTGTCATGAAAGTCATATGACCATAACTAATTTCAAGGGGGGAGGGAGAGATGAATTAGTATTATGTTTCTGAAAAGAGAAAAACTGGAATATTAATATCCTAAATGACTATCACAATGTGTACAATTTTCTATTGTACTATTGTTTTTATAACTAATGTAATTTATAATACAATGATAAAAATCATTGAATGAAACTTCCCAAAACATATTCTTCCATTATGAATTCCACAAGAAGAATTCTTAGAAGTTAAATAAATGTATTAAACATTTTGAGCCTTCCATTGTGTCTTGGCAAAATTTCCTACTGAAAAATATTGTAGAATCATTTCAATTCCCTAAATCCTTGCAAACATTAGGCATTATTATTTAAGAAGAGGAGGACAAGGAGCAGAAAGAATTGAAGGAGAAAGTCTTTGCTGAGCATACTGTCTAAAAACACCATCTCATTGCTTCAATAAGTTTTTTTAATTTAAATTTTATTAGCATCAAGGCTTATTGCTTTTTGCTTTCATATATTTTTGATAATATGGAAAATTTAGTCACTATTTTGGTTAATTTTTTTCTCAGAGAAGAATTTGTCATTCAGTTACAGATATTTTACCCATTATTCATTACTTTGAGAAAGAACTCTAAATTCTAATATATATGTATAAGTTTTTACACACATATTGGCCAAATATTTTATATAAGGAATTGATATTTAGCATCACTATATTCTGAGAAAGTCTCAAAGATTAAGTTTAAAAAGCAGATGTAATTTTGTCTCTTGCAGAGCCCATTTTTATCATAAACGCAGGAACTCACATGCCACATTTGAAAGAGTATGTTTGAAATATCAGAAAGAAGGCCACCTCTCTCCAAGAATAGTACTAGAATCTGACAGCTGGATAAAAACATCTCTGATCTTCACCATTATCTCTTTATCTCTTTATCTCACCAGAGACAGGGAATTAAAGGTTGATGACCCCCGAAGAAGACACAAGTGCATGAATCCACTGAGTGCTGAACTTCCTCCTGGCCCTCCTGTGCCCGGTAGTCTTCAGCTGGATGTGAGCTCTTGCCTCAAGCTATTTACACCATGATCAGGCTAGTAATTAGCAAAATGTTTAATATAATATAGAAGCAATTAGGAGGTGATAACATGCAATTAAGATGTGTTTTCAGATTAAAGATTTTATAGTGCTCTTTTTCTTAAAAAGATAAAGTGCCTATCTCAAAATGTCAAACTGCAGTGATTTAATCTGAATTATTTTCAATTAATATGCATGTATTCTTGCGATGTTTTCACCGTTGTTATTGACATTGATAAATTAAGCTCATCCCAGCTGAATTTATCCTTGAGTCACTCTATATTTCCTGAATGTCAGCCCTTCATTCCTTTTTTTTTTTTTTTTTTTTTTTTTCCCTGTGCCTACAAGCTGTGCTCGATCTAACTCGAAGTCCCTTGATTCATCCCTGGGATTACAGTGATGTGTCAGTCTGGAGGAACGATAATCTGAAAGGGCATTGTTATAAATAGAGTGTTAGAATATAATTGTTTGTCATGTCATTTCTCCCCTTTAAATTCCCTTGAGTCCTGTTGAAGTAATTTAGACAGCTAAGATGACAAGAGTCTTGAGACTGTACTTATAGAGTTGTCCAACACATCTTTAGCTTGTTCTGCCTTTTGAGACCATCTCGTCTACAAAGTAGGAAATGCGAACATCAAATGAGTTTTGACTACAGTGTGGATTTAATTTGAGAGTTTACACAGGCTACTCTCTGTACAATAAAGGCATTATGTCTCCTAATTCATCTGTACATGTTGGGACAATGGCTATTAAACAGCATTTAAAATTAATTAGAAATTGTCATGAGTGTGCACAGCAGCTATTGAAGATAACTTAGAGGAATTAAATATTTAATGTGTAGGAGATTTTTTTTTTTAAATAAAGACAATGTGTAGATGAGTAGGTTAGAAGTAAAAGATTTATTTTTAACTAAAAGACCCAGGGAAAGTTGTTATTTTATCTTATCCTCACCATTTGTAAGTTAAGAATAATGTTAATGATAATTACGGAAGTAATATATATGCCATATTACATTACTTTACAAATTTAATATTACTTTCTAAACAAAATACACAAAAATGCCCCAAATTTGAGAATTATTATTTTATTAAGAAACACTTCAATAATAATCAGTACAATATATAATCAGTTTAGCAATTAAAATTCTATTTTTACAAGTTATGAACAAGTGTAATTAAGAAGTTAATAGTTCTTAAGCCTTATGCCATGATGGATTTATACATACATGTACTGGACATGGTAGATAGACACTTATTTTAGATTCGACTAATTTTTTTTTTAACCTTTCCAACCTTTCCAAGTTCACTAAAATAAACAAAGTTAATGCTTTGACAAAAATTGCTATTTTTATAAGGGAAGAATTTAACATTTATTTACCTGGTAGGCTTTGTGAGTTTGACATTATCACTGATTGTGGCCCATGATCTTTGAAGTAGGGTACGTCCACCTATGTATAGGTATAAAACAAAATATTAGGGATAAAACAAAATATTCGAAGTTTAAGTTATATTAACATTTTATCAAAAATAAGAAATATATTAAACTTTACTAATGTTTAATATATAATTGGCATCCCTGTCCTCCCACTATCCTACACCAAGAGACATATGTTATATACAACGTGCAATGTGTCCTAGGGCAAGAGAGGAAGTTCACAGCGTGGAGGTATCAATGGGAGGATCATCAAGGCTTTTATTTGCTTTCTATGTATTTCTGTATAGTACTGCATGGTTAAGTGGCTTTATGAACTATGTTATTTAGTTTCAATTAAACTGTCACAAAATTGACAAGTGACTTTATAAGATTCCTGCAAAGAAAATGCAGCTGAACATACTCATTGTGCAAATACAAGTGAATTTCAACAAAAATCTTTGCATAATTGGAGATGAGATTGAAAAATTAGCATCCTGATTTAGTAAGAGGGACCAATAATGCACTTCTTCCATTTGGGATTACTTATCTTTGAGAGTATCAGTTTCAGTGGTGACATCCATTAAGGAGGTATCAAAATAAATTGAATTTAAAACTAAAGCTTTAAATATCTATATTTCAAACTATTAAACTAAAAATATTTAAAGAGTGAATAATAACAAATGGCATTGCTTTCATCAAATATTGTTTGATAGGGATAAGATTTGTAACATTAATAAATAAAACAAAGTAGATATTTTAGAATTTTATGTAGTCTAGACTCATCTTATTCTAACTTTTAGATATACTATATGAATTCACAAAGGAATATACGTATACACATATACTATATCAGTGCATTTAAACATATATGTACTAAAACAAATTATTTTTGCAAGCATTTGTTTAAACCAAACTGTTTGATCAAAAAAATTTAGAGATCTCTGTTGTAGTCAGTGGGTCCTTTGCCCATTCAATATGCAGTACTGAGGTTTGGGAAGTGCGTTTAAGTGTGGATGTGAGCTGAAACACACACACGTGTACACTGCTGTATTTTGAGCACGGGTAGACATGTTCTTTCATTCAATGACCCTGTTATCTAGCTCTGAAATGATTCCAAGCACTTACATAGTTTGCTACATGAATGGTACATACTTTGCTGTAATAACAACTTGGACTGCTCCCCCCCACAGCCCCCCACAACAATGTGAAGTTGTATCAGATCCCCACATGTGAGAACTTGGAGTGAACTCCCTCCCCCATGAATGTTACATCACACCTTATCAGACCCCTTCTGTGAGTTACTGACCTGAACACTGGACTTTTATACTCAAGAGTGTGATTTTATACTCAAGAATGTGACAGACTCTTTGCAAGCTTAGGCTGTGGCAGGCCACACTTGCCGACTTTGAGCCACTGAGGCCTCACATGCCGACACCTGCACCTGCCTCTAGCACTGAGGGACTTACCTATTGTCAGGGATCTTTGTTGTGTTGGTCAAGCCAGTTTCTCCCAAGAACTGCTAGTATGAAGGTACACCTCAAAATTTAGACTTTACTTTCCACAGAGGCCAGCTTCCATACTAATTGAGCAAGTAGACATTAGTAATTTTGGAACTCATTCATTATGTGGTTAACATAGCACGTCTATGTAGTGTATTCCCCGTGAGGTTGTTCTCGTTTTTCTCTCCCTCTTTAAGCATTGCGATCCTAACAGAAAAAAGAAAAAAAAAAAAAAAAAAAAAAAAAAACCTCTTTGTATGGCAATAATCAGTGTGATTTGTGAAAACATAATGTGATGATTTCTTCATTGTGACCATGTGGAGCAACACCTTTATTAAACAGTAAGGTACTTTGTTAAGTATAGGATAGAAAATATGTGTGGGGTTTTGCCTCTAAAGAGCCACAGTGTAAAATCCTTGTATGTTTGCCCAAAATTATTTAAAGAAAAACATATTATGAAGAGAAAGTCAACAGAAAATTAGGTAGGAGGTTCTCACTTTCCCTGTGTTCAGGTTGCAGGACGCACCTCTGGGTTACAAGACATTCCCCAAGGTCTCAGGCCCCTCCTCCAGGCCCTCCTCTAGAGGAAAGTCACTATTGCTAGTTAGACCTATTTTCAGCACTAACACAAGGAAATTGAGAACTCAGGGGGCTGGCTTATGCAAATACAGTGGCTCTGTAGAGAAGGTTTATATAGCCCTGGTAGTCAAATAACCTTCCACTAGGGGTGCTAAAGAGCACAGAATGTTCTTGAATGTGTTTGGTACATGTGACGGGATTTGACCAATGAACATGCTCCAAGAAGAGGCCAACTGAGCATTTGCAGGACTGTATTACATAATGGGGAACCACCCCCTTAACTGAATATTCATTAGATAGAGTAACTATAAATGCCTTATACTAGCAGAAGGTGGGGTTGTTGCTTGCTCACTTTCCTGGGGCCAACCTAAACTTTGCTGGTTGAGGTGTGTGTGATTGATTTTTGTGTCAAGCTTACCTTTAGCAGGTGGTTGCTCACTCTCTTGAGCCAGCCGGCACTCTGTATTAAATTTTAAGTATGTATTTCTTACTTTTGTATTAAATTTGGTGTGGTCCTTGATCAGTCTCTGGAGCCAGGCCGCACTCTCTCTGTGGAATCTGTATCTCTTATTTGTTATATTAAACCTGTTCTCCCTTTTTTCTGTGACTCTGCTCTCAAATTCTTTCCTATGGGGGAGTCAAGAACCTGGTAAGCGGACAGGGTGGGTTGAGGTCTGCTATCAGGCCCCCAGACCCTACCTCTGACATCAGAAAACATAGTGAAAATTATGTATTAGAAAAAACTCTGATAATTATGTTTTGGTAGGAACTAAACACTTCTATATGAATTATAATAGTAAAATTATTTATAGCTGCAAAAACCTTTATTGCTATAAACATGTAGTTATATGAACACATATATAGTTGAACTGGCTGCAATTGCCATCTTGTGGGTCAAAAACTGTCACATATGGTTGATTTATGTGCACTAAATATCACAGAAAAAATTTCTGTTAATTTTATACAGCCCCTGTTACTTTCTAAATCTATACATGCCTAAAACAATGCCTGGCCCAAGGTAGGTGTGCAATAAATATTTGTTGAATAAATGTTATTACTAGCTAGGCATTTCTCACACATTATTGCCCAGTCACGCCAGGCCCCTTCTCCCCACTCTCCACCTCTTATTTGGAGAACCCGTTGCTTGCTGACCACAGCTGACGCAGAGCGGATATGCTGGTCTGATCTAATTCTCTCTCTCCCCAAAATGAGAAACTGGCCATCTAGAGTAGGCAGAGGCCAGCATCTGAGCAAGCCTGGTGAGGTCTCATGGGACTCAGGCATGGCCAAAGCTGTGAAGCACTCTGTAAACACAGAGTATCAAGATGCGTGAACATGCTGCTGTAAATGTCACTTTGAGAATTCTAATGAATAGTTTCCAGGGTAAACCAATTCACACAGACGTTATGTCCATGCTTACCACTGTACTAAGTGCAACTGGAAGTTCAGAGAGAGGGAGGAGGCACTGAGACACTGTTTGATTTTTAAACTTCAGTGAATGATGCTCTGCTCTAAGGACAAGTTTCTCCATGGCTGATCAAATCAGAAATTGCCTAAAGATTTCATTGAGCTAGTTTTCTTCTTTCACAAAATTTTTCAAATGGTTTTACTGCCTGAGGTGATGTGAATAAACAGTGTGATCAATATGTTAATCTAATTTTTCTGTTTTTTCTGATTCTTCTTTGTATTCAGAGGTAACCTTAAGTGCCTAATCAACAAATCACGCTGGCAAATGATAAAGAATAATGACCCATCTGAGTAGTACCACTTAAACAGATTTATTTACAGGTCAAAGTCGTTTAAAATAATCAATATTAAATATTTTTAATATGAAAATGTTATAGATTTGGCAAAATAATCTGTTACATTCAATCAGATCAATAAAGCAAGATTTGAAATTTTTAAGAGTAATCTTTTAAATTGGCAAAATTATTCTTTTAAGTTTATTTACATAAATGTTTTATTATACATACCTAAAACATACGTGTTTTATCTACAAATCACTTGACACATTTAGAAAGTTAGTATTTTATGTAGGGACCTCAATAGAAAATAATATTTTCTGTTATATTGTTACGACATAAGAAAGTATGTTTTTAGATTAATTTTCAGGAAATATACTACAGATTTTATTTGAACAATGTAAACATACTATGTTATAAGGAAAATGTTGTTACTTTTGACAGAGAAATAGCCATCAAAAACTAAAACAGAAGTTTCTAATATTTGCATAGTTTGATGATAATTTCTCAGCCACCCCCTTTCTGTGACTTGATCATTAAAAAGACACTTATACCTTAATTAGTATTCTAAATATTTTTAAAATTGTAAATAATTTTCTGGTATTCAGAATAGAGACTAATGATTTTAATCTTATGTTTACTTGTTTATTTTTAAACAGTCATAAAGCATTAAGTTGCTCTCTGCACTAGTCAGTGTTTGTAAGTCATGCGGTCAAACATAAAATATGAGACAATACTTACTCCCTCTAAAAAATGTATTTCTCTCTCTCTCTCTCTCTCTCTCTGTCTTTATATATATATATATATACTCACACACATCTGTAAATTGCATACTCTATATAATTTTGTAAATGTTGGAGAATGTGAGCTATATATATATCTCTCATAAACGTTTGAGAGCCTGCAGTTTTTAAATCCATGAAATACTTCAGTTAATCAGTAACTAAGCTAAGAATCTGCAATATAACCTTTAGAAGTTTTCCTGATCAAATTTAATTCTACTGGGTGATATAAGGGACCCATTTACATTTCCAATTCTATAAAGAAAATCGAAAGAAGAGTTTTAACCACTGTGCAGTTTAGTTACAATTGTTTGCTAATAAAAGACTGATTTTATTTAAGAGAAAGTAAAAATTACCGATTGCAGTAAAGCCCCAACTAGCACACAGACTTCATTATGTTCTACCTAGATGTATGCATGTGTTTATAAAATCTGGGCTCTCTGCTTTACAATACATAGAATAACTAACTAATTTTGAAAATCCGATCTTAAAACCTAATTCAAGAGGAAAACCTCTCAACCTAACAAAAGGAATTATTGCCGGAGATTAAACTGCTTGATGTTCTTCATTGTTCTAGTTGAGTCAGGAGGGAATATTAATTGAGATGTACCATGGATTCCGGTGTGTGTTCCATAGTGGTTCACAGGTTTCCTGGTGGTCCTTCCAACGGGAATAGCATAAATGAGTGGAATAAGACGGATCATTCTGAACCACAGTCGTTAAGCCATTGTTCTGTTTGGCACAAAAGGTAATGGTTGGTTGATTTGCTTTATTTCTGTGCTGTTCTGATTTTTCCCCCATACACCCTAATCTCTCCCACTTCCTCTGTGAGTCATCAGCAGCTGGACCCAGGGAGACCACGGGAACTGGCTCCTGGAAAAGAGCTCTAATGGAGCTATTACTCAAGTTCAATTCTCTTTAAGTCTGGTAAGAAGCATGAGTTATAAGGAGATAGAGAAAAGAATTATTTTGCATTTTCTGCTTTGAAGAGCCTCCAGATCGTGCTGACCTATTTATATTTCTGGGTAGACACATGATAGATATATTTATCTCAACAGTTCTCATGAACAAATACGATTTAGATTTTTAAAAATAAGAATATTTAATTGTTATACAATAATTTAATTACTCCCGATGGAGTATTTTGTTTATTAGTTTCGATTTGGAGTATGTTTTTTTTCTTCAAATTTGAAAAGCAATATTTTAGTACTTTTTTTCCCACATAGAATCGATCCAACAATTTCTGCTAGTCTACATCTGACACAGTTACTATTATAACCTCCATTAGACATAAACATCCCTATTTTCTTACCACACAAGGGGATCTTGAATTAGATTCACAAAGAACAGCTTGATTTATAGTTGTTTTCTCTCCATTCTATTTGGAAAAAACCTTAGCATGGCATCAGGCTTTGATATGAGGGAGTTCCCACAGTCTGCTGGCAAAATCGTGCT
>NW_007728091.1:153910-155204 GCF_000696425.1 Galeopterus variegatus | reverse complement strand
TACCACACAAGGGGATCTTGAATTAGATTCACAAAGAACAGCTTGATTTATAGTTGTTTTCTCTCCATTCTATTTGGAAAAAAACTTAGCATGGCATCAGGCTTTGATATGAGGGAGTTCCCACAGTCTGCTGGCAAAATCGTGCTGGTCACATATCAAAGCCAGAGATTAGGCTAGAGATTTTATTTACTAAAGAAGGGGATGTTGGCTGCACCTGAAACTGTGGCTCTGGTGTTAGACTCCTTAACAAGACTCTGAATTGAGAGCCTAGATCTCAGGCTTCTACTATTATTTAACTCCTCATATAGAATCTCAGATTCCTTCATCTAAAACAAAATATTTTAAAATGTTAAATAAATTATTAAAGAAAGATTATTAATTAATACATTTCTCCTACAGGTGGTATAAAGGAGCTTTGCAGGAAAGTACAACCACCACCGATAAAAGTGTCTCTTTGTTGACCAGAAGTATAAAGGAAATAAAATTAGATTTCTGACAGCATTTATACAAGTAGAGAGAGTCTGTGGCACTCAAGACCTCTCTGCTCACTGTGCTCTCTCTGCTCACATAGACTTATTTTTTTTTCCCATTAGTTCTCACCTTAAGGCACCCAGTGTCTCTGTGCTGCCTGTCCCGCACATCTGTCTTCCCATCGTGGCGTACATTGACTAGGAGGCTCCATCTACTGAACCCAGCCCATCCTTCATCCCTCAAGGGACATGTCTTCTGAGACTTCAGGCATTCTTCTCTCCCATACATACTTTAATGGTGAAATTGTTGAAAAGAACCTAATGATTTATCTTACTTAGAAATATTTTCAGCCAGTGAAAAACTTTATGAGTTATTAAAAAGGCTGTACCATTGTCTCCTATACCTACATTTAAAATCTATTTCTCCTGAAAGGAATTAAAGCTAAATTATGGTGTCAGTAAGAAAATTATTTTTTTAGCTTTAGTTATATTAGGAATTGGGAAGTTTTAAATATTGTACCTATTAGTATTAACTCATTCCAAAAATTTGTTTTTTGCACTGCAGAAATGCCTACCAAAAATGTAATGTTACTTTTGCAGAGAATTTTAATGATCTCTGCCTAAATTTAAAGAATATCTTTGGGGAGTTGAGAAATATTACGAGATTTAAAGACTCAGTGTTCATAAATCTCACATTAGGCTTCAGCAATAGGGGTATTTAAAAATAACTACCTCAAGTCCTGAAAATACAAGGGCACTTCAAAAAGTTCATGGAAAGATTCACATTATCTTTTAATTCTATTTTTCCACAAACTTTTTGAAGT
>NW_007728091.1:152763-153692 GCF_000696425.1 Galeopterus variegatus | reverse complement strand
GGAAAGATTCACATTATCTTTTAATTCTATTTTTCCACAAACTTTTTGAAGTACCCTCATGGCTGTTTTTATTGTGTGTTTTACATTTTGTGACATTGCTAGATATTTTAGAGTCATGGTTATGTACCAGAAAATTTCACCGTACCTATTAAACAAGTTTTCTCAAAGTGGGTGACATGGTAGACAAACAGAGTTCTACCAGTAATCATCAAAATGTAAATTAATTTCTGGCTAGGAAAAAAATAATTAAGATTTACTCATGTGTTTTGTTGCAATTCACTGTTTTATAGCAATACACTGCAAAATTAATCCCTGATTAATGCCCATTTGCTTTCATGCATGATCTCTGGTAGTAGAAATGCAATATTTCCCCCCATATGTTTTAGCTTTTATTCATGCAGCATGTATTAGTTTTACATAATAAGACATCTGACAGTTTTTCAATATTTAGATATGTAAGAGGCTGGGATAAGCCTGAAGGCCTTCCAGTTACACCCAGTTGTAACAGATGTATTTGTTTTATAATAAAAATGGGTTTCCTCTTTTACGTTTTTGAACTACTTACAACCGCTTATTTTCTTATGCTATCTATAATATTTATGGTGACATTTGAAATACCGTAGAAATATAAAGTAACTACAAGGACCTTTATTGTACATGAAAAATAAAACAGAAATGTACATCAGAAATTCCAAAAGAGATATATATTTTATGATCTGATTAGTAACGCTGGTAGAAAATAACTCCATATCAATCATCAATTCCCTCTTTTTATTACTTACCAATTTTTTCCACAAAGATTTGTTAAAGGATTGTGCTAGGGAGTTTTTATTTAAATCACAAGTGAATAAGCACTACAAAAATTGATCTATACTAAAACAATAATCACCTTGATATTTGCTGTATAATTCCTTTATAAATGTACTTTT
>NW_007728091.1:150396-151916 GCF_000696425.1 Galeopterus variegatus | reverse complement strand
GTTTCATGGAATCTCTGTACTCCAGGAAAACAGAAATAAAAACTCTTCTTAGTGTCTTCTCTAAGCTTTCTCAGCTCAAAGCTTTTGCCCAAGCAGTTTTTCTAAACTAAAATATATTACCTCTCTATCCATTTCTTTTCATCAAGACAGTGTGAGCGGAACAGGTTCCAATCCCTCTAGTCACTCATGATCAAAAATGTGTGTAAACTAAAGATGAAAAGTAGAAAGGACCCTAAGAAGCCATCTTTTTCTCCTGATACTATTGTTGTATTTGTCTCAGCAAACTGAGGGTAAAAACCAGCAGAATGATTCCCAGAAATACATGCTCTTCAGTATCCATTCCACTGAGTAGCAGGTATTGGCCTAAACTGCAGGCAAGTGTATTGGGAATGGGTTCAGTGATGGGCTTAGAAGTAAGGTAAAAAACTGGAGCTAGAAATTTGAATGATGGAAAGGAAAGTGTTGGAAAACTTTCAGGTTACCACTAATAAGACATTCTAACCAGCATTGTCCCGGTTGTATTTTTTGTATGTTCAGGCAGACTGTAAAACGTGTGAGCCTAAGGGATAGTTGGTCGGTAAAGAGTCTGGGGTCTGAATAAATGTTGGAGTCCAGTCTCCTTAAGGAAAATATCAGGAACGATAATAACATGAGAATAAACTTGTGGGGAAATTCCCTATTTATTGCACCTTAGAAGGAATAAGGCTGCTTTCCAAATATACTAAGATCTATTGGTAGAAAGCAATCGTTGCAAATTGTGAAAAAGGTTTATTGTATTAACTGTGCACTTAGAATTGGAATGACAAAATGGTATACGGAAGTACTATGTATTAAACTTCAAGTTTCAACTTGCACCCAGCTGTAACAATATTTGTGTGCATAAAATCATAAAGTTAAATCAGGGAAATCAGAGAAGGCTTCATGCAGGAAGGAGCAATAAAGATATGGTGCAAAGTGCACAAATGCTAAAATTGGGCAGATTTGGGTTCAAATCCTAGCTCCACTTTTCTTAGAAATGTTACTGAGGGGAAATTGATTCACTTACCTAAGTTTTCGCAGCGTCATCTGTGTGACAGGAACAACTTTAGGACTTGCAATGTAAGATGGTAGTGACTATTCTATGTATTAGCTCAGTGCCTAGAATACAGTAAATTGTCACTACAAATAAATTATTATTACTTCTTCTCAGAATTTCCATAGTAATTTACCAGTGCCATATCAACATCAACATTGTGTTATAGTTGTTTGTGTATTTAGCTTATTTCTTCTATCAGATTCCTGTTGCAGGTTAGATATGCATTTATTTTTTCCTTGGACCACCACATTGCCTCTAAATTTCTCTTTCAGTGAAGATTTATTGGGCAATTTATGGAATTAAAAAAAAAAAAGATTTTTCAAAAAGGATTTGAGGAGACTGATGAAAAATGTTTACAGTATGTTTTTTAAAAAGTACGTGTACTTGTCGTAAGGCTCAAAACAGTTTTGGGAAAAAGGCTTTATACTTGAACATCAAAAACTGT
>NW_007728091.1:126339-149538 GCF_000696425.1 Galeopterus variegatus | reverse complement strand
GTGAAAAGACCAGCACATAGTCCCTTGTAAACCAATGACACTCAGGAAAGTTTTAATGATACCATCTTTAAATGGACATACACACAAAAATCCTCAGAATTATTTTGTGTTGTTTAGATTTTTATGTCTCTTCCACAAAGTGTGTATCCATGAAATTATTTAATCTATGAAACTATATACAAATAATTCGAGATTAGTTATGGAACAATTAAATGAAAATAAAATTTCCCCAAGACACTAATGAAACAAGACAGCATGTTTTTCTTAGATCCTTTCATTTTCTTCAAAGTAAATTTATTCTATATCTATTAATAATATTTTAATAAAATTTAAAGGAGAGCTTAACATAAAAATACAATTTTATCTTATATTTTGTTAAACAAATTTGGGGGCACTACTAGTTTCCAAGGGCTGCCACAACAAAGTACCACAAACTGGGGAGTCTAAAACAACCAAAAATGATTCTTTCACAGTTCTGGGGGTTAGAAGTCTGATAACAAGGGGTCAGCAGGGCCATGTTTCCTCTCTTGACAAGAATCTTTTTTGCCTCTTCCTACCTTCTTATGGTGGCCACTAATCCTTGTAAAATCTTGGCTTCTGGGTGCATCACTCCAATTCCTGTATCTGTCTTCACATGACATTCCAGCTGTGTTTCTGTCTTCTCTTCTTCTTATAGTGACATCATCATAGTGAATTAGGGCCCACTCTAATAAACCTCATCTTATCTTGATTACATCTGCAAAAACCTTATTTCAAATAAGATCACACTCACAGGTACTGGAGTTTAGGACCTCAACATAAGACATCATCATAGTGAATTAGGGCCCACTCTAATAAACCTCATCTTATCTTGATTACATCTTCAAAAACCTTATTTCAAATAAGATCACACTCACAGGTACTGGAGTTTAGGACCTCAACATATTTTTTTTTTAGGACGTAATTAAACCCATAATAGTCACCTATTATGTTGTAGGTAATATTCAAGGTGCTGAAAACACAGCAGTAAGAAAGACAAAGAAGGGAATCCTTGTAACAACGGGCATAACATCTGTCTTTGCTTTGGGAAAATGTCTGGGCTTCATGTCTACACAGGAGTTCCTCCTTGTGTAACTTCTCTAAACCAGCCACTTTTCTGACACACCAGTGCTGGATTCTTTACAAATTCAGCTTCTTACCAGATTTGCACATAGTTTATAAAAGTGGTTTTCATTGCATGTTCAGCCAGTACGCTATTAATCCAATAGTAGATTAAAGCTAAAGTGCATAAGGAACACATATCCATAATATCCCCTTGTATCTGTCTTACAGATGTGGAAACCCAAACCGTCCTGTTACTCTGATTGTATCACATTTGCTTGGCAGCAACAGTGTTGTGCACAGCCCTCCAATTATAGAATTAGACATGGTCCCAACTCAGTTGGCATATTGTCAAATTGGACGAAGATGTGATGCAAACAAACATTAATTAGTAGAATGTAAGTAACAATGGGGAAGAAAACTCAATGAGTGTTTTTATACCTGTTTGTTTCTTATATCATTTATATTGTAAATGTTGAAATTCTTAGGATGTTAAATAGGAGAAAAATGGAGAAATCATATTTAGACCTATTTGAAAGTAATACATGCTTACTAGGACATTTCAAACAATTTTGAGGATACTGAGACAAAGTTAATTCCTCCCTAACTGCGTTCCAGTTCCATGCCATTTTTGTGTGTATTATATAATAATATGTGTACATATGTAGGTTATTTTAAAGAAAAAATACCATTTATGCATTTAATTTGCAACTTTTTTTCTCACTAACGGTTCTATTACAGGCTGAGAGTGTAATGTTAAAATCTCTAGCAATTATGTATTTATCAATTTCTCCTTTTAAAGTTCTCAGATTGTTTTTCATATTTTCAGAGTATGTTAGGTGCATACATATTTAGGATTGTTATATCTTCTCAGTAGATTAACATTTTTATCATATAAAATGCCTGTTGAAATCTACTTTGCTATATTCTGGGTTTTTTTCTATTTGAAGATGTGTGTCATATGCAGTATATAAATTAGTTTTGTTTTTGTTTTATCTAATTTTATAATCTTTGTTTTTTAATTGTGTATTATGTATTAAATGTAATGATTAATAATTAGCATTAGTTCTACTATCTTAGTATTTGTTTTGTATTTGCCCCATCCACTTTTTTTGAAGTCTGCAATACTTTTTAATTAAACTTTTTATTTTGAGGTGATTGTGGATTGGCAAGAATTGTAAGAAATAATACAGACAGATCCCACAAACCTTTCACCCAGTTTGCCTCAATGGTAACATCTTGCAAAACTATAGCACAACCAGAATATAGGCATTGATACAGTCAATGCAGAAAACATTTTCCTCACCACTAACATACTTCGTAATACCCTTTATAGTCACAGCAACTTTCTTCGTATTCCATCCCTTCCATAAACCTTGACAACCATAATATGTTCTCCATTTCTATAATTTTGTAATATCAAGAATGTTATGTAAATAGAATCACATAATGTGATCATGTCATCCTGTGAAATTAGCTTTTTTCACTCTGCATAATACTCTGGAGATTCATCCAAGTTATCATGTTTATCGATAGTTTGTTCCATGTTATTGCTGAGTAATGTTCCATGGTATGGATGTACTGCACTTTGTTTAACCATTCACTTGTTGAATGAAGGACATCTGGGCTATTTTTATGTTGGTGCTATAAACATTCATGTACAAATATTTGTGTAAACAAGTTTTTTTCTTTCTCTTAAATTAATGCCTAAAGCTATAATTACTGGTTTATATTGTAGTTGCATATTCAGTTGTTTCTGAATTTTTATTTGGGGGGGTTTCTTTTTTCTTCAGAAACTACCAATCTATTTTTCAAAGTGGCTGTACCACTTTACAGTCTCTCCAGAAATCCACTTATCCAGGTTCTCTACACCCTCCCCAGTATTTGGTGTTGTCACTTTCTCTTTCTTTATTTCAGTCATTCTGATAGGTGTGTAGTGATATCTCCCTGTGGTTTTAAATTGCATTTCCCAGATACCTATAAGGATGAATATCCTTTCATGTGTTTTTGTTTTTGTTTTTGGTTTTTGTTGTTGTTGTTGTTGTTGTTGTTTGCCATCAGTATATCCTCTGTGAAATGCTACTTCATGTCATTTGACCAGTTTTTAATTGAAATGCTTATTTCTTCACCGTGAGTTTCCAGAGTTCTTTATGTCATCTATATATTAATCTTTAGTTGGGTATGTGGTTTGCAAATATTTTCTCCTACCTGGTAACTTGTCTTCTTATTTTCTTAACAAACTGTCAGACAGTGGAAGTTTTTAATTTTGATGAAGTCCAATTTATCAATTTTTCCTAGATCATGCTTTTAGTGTCAAGTCTAAAAATTCTGTGCTGAACCCTAGATCCCAAAGATTTTCTTCTATATATTTTTTCTAAATGTTTCATAGTTTTACCTTTAACATTTATGTATGCAATCTATTTTGAGTTATTTTTTACTTAAGGTGTGATGCTTTCATTCACTGTTTTGCCTATGGATGTCCAATTGCTCCAGTATGAATTATTTAAAAAGTTTTATTTCCTCCATTGAATTGTTTTTTCTAGTTTTTGTCAAAAATCGGCCATTTTGTGGCTCCACATCTGGATATATTTTGTTCCATTGATTTATGTATCTACCCTTGTACCAATATCACACTTTTATATCTTGAAATTGGAGGCCAAAGTTAGAAATGGGATACCATTTACAATCACTCAAAAATATTGAATATGAAATACATAAGTATATCTATCAAAACATGTACAGAAATTTCATGCTGAAAATTACACAATGCTGATGAATGAAGTAAAAAAAATGTTCCTTTAGTAAAGAGACATCCTGTGTTTGCTGATTGGAAGACTCAGTGTAGGGAAGATGTCAATTTTCCCCAAATAGATACAGAGGTTGAACACAATTTTTATTAAAATCCAAGCGAGGTAGTTTTGCAAGATTGTTGTACAATTTCATGCAAAGGCTAAGAAACAATTTTTTAAAATGATAAGTTGGGAGGAATTTGGTCTTTTCACCATTAAGTATGTTAGCTGTAGGTTCTTTAGTAGATTTTCTTTATCAAGTTGGAGAAGTACTCTATATTCCTAATTTTCTGAGAGTTTTATCATGAATGGTTGTTGGCATTTTATAAAATGCTTTTTCTGCATCAATGGATATGATTGTGTGGATATTTCTTTCACCTTTTGATATGATTGATTTTTTTAAAAAAATAGTGAACCAGTCTTGCATCTCTGAAATAAACTCCACTTGGTAATGGTGCATAATTCTTTACATAACAGGGTACTTCAAAAAGTTCATGGAAAGATTTGTATTACCTTTTAATTTATTTTTCCATGAACTTTTGAAGTACCCTCATATATATTGCTTAATTCTATTTGCTAATATTCTGTTAAAGATATTTTTGTGCCTATATTATTGAAAGATATTTGTCTGTAGTTTTCCTTTTCTTCAAACTAGTTTTGTCATCAGAGTAATATGAGCTTTATAAAATTATATGAGAAGTGTTTCCTCCTCTTCTATTTTCTGGAAGAGATAGTGTAGAATTAGCTCTCCTTTACTATTTGATAGAATTCTCCAGTGACACAATCTGAGCCTGGAGATTTCTTTTTAGGGGAGTTTTCAAATTATGAATTCACTTTTTAAAAATGTCATGAGACTATTTATACCATCTATTTTCTATTGGGGGAATGATGATGGTTTGCATTTTTCTGAAGAGTTGGACCATTTATTCTAATGTCAAATTTCTGTGTGTTGCATTCCCTTATTATCTTTTTGATGTTTGCAGAGTCTGCAATGACAAAATATGCAAAAAAAACCTCAAAAATGGGGCCGGCCCGGTGGCGCACTGCTACAGTGTGCCGCTTGGGAGCGCGGTGGCGCTCCCGCCGAGGGTTCGGATCCCACATACAGACCGGCTGCTCACTGGCTGAGCGAGGTGCGGGCCCAACGCCGAGGGTTGCGATCCCGTTGCCGGTCCCGGTCCGGTGCGGGCACGACACAGGGTTGTGATCCGTTGCCGGTCACGAAAAAAGACAAAAAAAAAAACCAACTCAAAAATGAATAATTAGGGGCTGAGCGAGGTGCGGGCCCAACGCCGAGGGTTGCGATCCCGTTGCCGGTCCCGGTCCGGTGCTGGCGCGACACAGGGTTGTGATCCGTTGCCGGTCACGAAAAAAGACAAAAAAAAAAACCAACTCAAAAATGAATAATTAGGGGAAAAAAAAAAACTGAGTAAAAAATTGAGCCAGAAACTTTAACATGCACCTCACCAGAGAAGATATGCAGATGGCAAATATCATATGAAGAAATTTTCCACATTGTATGTCATCAGGAAAATGCAAATTAAAATGACAATGAGATATCACTATACACCTATTAGAATGGCCCAAATCCAGAATGCAAACGACACCAAATTCTGAGAGAAAGAGGACCAACAGGAACTCTCTTTCATTGCTGATGGGAATACAAAATGGTACAGACACTTTGGAAGACAGTTTGGGGGGACAGGAGGTATATGGGAAATCTCTATACCTTCTGCTCAATTTTGCTGTGAATTTAAAACTGCTCTAACAAATAAAAGTCTATTTTAAAAAAAGTCCAAAACTCTACATAAAATGTTTCTTGTGCATTTATTAAGATGATAATATATTGAAAAAATAATGAAGAATATTAATTTCTTAATATTGAATTACCTTTGCATTTTAAAAATAAGCCCAACTTGATGATTTTGAAGCAATGATATTTTAATACTTTGATTAATTCAGATTACTTCTATTGTACCTGGCCGCCTTACTGAAAAATAGTTTTTCAGTACATTAACTTTGTTTTCCTGGGCAGAGAATCAAATTATCAATCAATAAAAAATGTTACTCTTCATCCTTATATAAGTTCTTTGTTTTCATAAATAACATCATTTCTCTGAACCTTCAGAAAACATTGAAAAATAGTAGCTATAATATTGTTGGGCTTTTGTCCTTCTCTTTGGTGGTATCACCCTCACGCTTGTTAATATTTCATTTATTTTTTTTATTTTTATTTATATCTAAGATTATGCCATAGTGTATTTGAACCATACTCCTTATATTTTGTCAATTTAGCTTCAAAAAATAAAATAATGTTGTAATTCATAAAATAACCTACCAAAGAGTTTAAATAGAACCATTTGTTCCTCAAAGGTTTGAAAGAACTCACTTATGAAACTTTGAGTTCAGTGCCGTATGGAGGGGTTTTTAGGGTCAATTTCCCCCATTAAGGTTTTGTTTTAATCTCTTACTGAAGATAAAAGGTATCTATATTTTGCTACAAACATGGTCCATTTTACCACAATTCTCACATTTATTTAGTGTGTGCATGGCATTCTTCCAGAGGGATGGTGACTCTACTGGAATTAGTAAGTGCCTCTTCCCTGGGTCAAACAGCGAAGGTCCCACCTGTTGTCCTCTTCCTGGGGACTGCCGTTGTATCACTACATGTTTTCATTTGGTGTCAATAGTTAGAAGTAACAAGAAATAAAGGCAGTGACATTGTACAAAATATGAAAAACAGGTAGAATCCCAACTGGAAGATTCAACAACCAAAATGATAAAAGACATAGATAAACTACACTAGAAATTGATCAAATGCAAAAGAATATTTGTGTTCTTAACAATAATTTAAAATTAAAACAATAACTGACATATTTACTGTTATAAGCTCTATTTTCCTTTAATTTGCTCTAGCACTCCATAATTTTAATGTTGGGGCATCAAATAAGTGCTTGTCTTTACAGACTTTGCTGTATGTAGTCATATTTTGGAAGCTATAATTTGACAAACAGCTTCCTTTTGAGTGAGTTTAATCATGACCTCTATTTTATTATGTAATAAAAGCAGTAATTTAATTGTGACTGCAATTCTTTTAAGGCCAGTATTAACAATAAAAGTACCATTTGTTTCTATTTTCCTCTCATCTCTCTTGAAGCATATTTTTTATTACTGAGAAGAGAAGCCTAACAGCTTGGAGCAGAAGGCCCTACAAGAGCTGTACTTGGAGGCAGCTGCCTCTTGGAGGTACTGGGCCTTTGAGTGGTCGGCAGACTGAGCTCTTCCCCAGGTGGAAAAGTGACTGGGTGTTGAGTGTAAAGAAATATTGTGAATCAAGTTCTAAGGATTAAGGTTATTGTGGATGAGAATAAGTGCTGAGGAAATCCACCTCTGCTTATGTGATAACTATGGGTTATCTCAGCTTCCAAATCTTATCCTCAAAATCTGAATGCAGCTATTTAACCAAAAAAGACAAAGTCACATATAAGGGCGCCACACGTACACAGCTGCATATGTTACTGAACATTGGGTTAAGTACAGTAAACATACTAACCATTTCACTTTGCTGAATACAGACAAGCATTTACTAACTCCTATACCACTTTATTTACTCCCTTCAAACTCAGCCTATTTTATAACAAAATGGACTGCTAATTTGGCTTCTGATAATGATATTGAAGCATGGCCTAGGAAGTGGAGGCCCAAACTGCGGTTATGAGTGATAATGGAAATGAATCCTGTGGCCAGAAGTCCCAGGAGTTAATACAGGCTAGTGAGAATTCTGATTTTCTTAACTAGGAAATGACTAATTATAAGGATGGACATGTCAAGAAATTCTTGTTAAACTAATAAATAAAGACATAAAGTACATCCTCCTCTTTATTTAATTAGGATAAATTCTATTTTACTTTAGCTAACATTTTAATACGATAATTGTAGATTGAAGATAAATAATAGACCAGGCAGGGGAATCATTTGAAGCAAGTGGTTATTTTCTTAACTTGCAAAATATTTCTGGAATTTTTGCTGGCTATATCCAAAGCAAACCTAACAAAGATCATGTTTATGAAAAGTCCCTCTGGTTCATCCCAGAGTACTTTTCAAGATCTAGGACTTTACTCCCTTATTATCTCCTTTTCACCATGTTTTCCTCATTTTAAATTCTCCATTGAGACTGCTTACCAGCTCGATTATCCTCAAACTCTCACCTTGTAAGTTAAAAAAAATAGTACACTCAATAACCCTAGAACAAATATAATTTATAAAAAAAACAATTTGCAGTGCCAGCTCTTTGGAGGGATTTTTCTTCCTCCTCTGTGTATGTGCCTAATGAGAGAATGTGTATCGGGAGGGGAATATACCACTTGGGTTCCCAGATTGCTTGCCCTATTTAGCATTATTATTTTTTTTTAAAGTTGCAATTAGTATTAGCCTTAAGAAATGAATGAAAATTGGTGATGAATGAAAAAGTTAATAGATGTTAGTATTGTAATTAGCAAGGGTCTGATCTTGCAGGAGTGGTTTTATGACTGCAGTCTTTGGAGGACATGCAAGTCTCCAGCCTGTCTGCCTGCAGCTTTGTACCACAATGTGATGGGAGGGTTTCACTGGAGAAAGGTTGAATCACCCTCCTCTTGCCTCCAACCCTTGATGGTGGGGACACAAGCAGATGATATGAAGTCTGAGCCTCATTCTCATATCGTCCATCTTTTCCCTAGACAAGTGAGACCAAAACAATGAAAGGCTAAATGGGATGTGGGGACAGGCATAATGTAATTGAGATGATGTTTTTATCTCAATAGAAAGAAGAGGGCTGCTAGATTGGAGGAAAGAAACATCTATATATGTTGCTGGAGAAGTGATTGTCTTACTTGGAGAGGTAGCAACATGAATTTCCCTGTGTATAATTTGTGTACCATTTGGCCAGAGGGCACCTTTCTCCTTGAGGTAGTCAGTATGTCCTATGAGTGGCACAGAAAACAAAATAGGTTTAGAAAAAATACTGGAAAATATGTCTAGAGAAAAAGATACAAAGGACTGGGAATAAATAATGTAATCGATATGGGGTTCTGAGGCAAGTGTGAGCATAAAATTTTATTGCTGGAAATATATTTAAAACTAACACCACTCAGCATTGGTAATGGTGCCAAAAATGACATTTCTCATATACTGCTTGTCAATTGTAATGCTGAGCATGTCAACTTTAATGCTCATGAAGGGCCATTTAGCAAGGCTACAAATGTAAATTACTAAAGAAAAGAATGTTCTTTGACCCTGTAATTATAGTACAAAATAAACTACTATAAGAAAACAGACATTAATCAAATAACTTATGTAAAAAATATGTTCTTTATAACACTGCCTACATTTTTTTTTAAAGAATCAAACTAAATAACCAGTGGCAAGGAATGAGCTAAATAAATTATAATGCATTGATACAGCATTAAACCATGGATAATTTTTAGTGAAGGATGTTTAAATACAAGAAAAAATGTGCAAAGTAAGAATAAAATCTAGAGAGGGTAAGCCTTTCTAATTAAGGCACAACATAATTTTCACTATAATAAAATTTAACAATTTGCTTTCAGAAATAGAAATGAACAACATCAAGAGCAAAACAGCAATCTGGGGAAGATTAATTGCAGCACATCTGGCGTGCAAATGTTGTCAGATGCAAAATATTAATATGTAAAGAGCTCTTTTAAGTCAATAATTAAACAATAAACACCCAATAGCAAATCGAGGTAAGTTCCTCAACAGGCAATTTTCAAAATGCAAGTGGACAGAAAGGATTCTCAAACTTAATCATGATCTTAAAATTCTAGTTGAGATAGCAATGAAGTATCATTTTTTAGAAACAGGCAGTGTACAGTGTGGTGAGGGTGAAAGAGTCCAAGCAGTTGCTTTTTCCAATTCCTCTGCCACCTTCCTGTGTTTCAGTGATTTCCATTGTCCTTTGTTTTCCCTTATTAAAAAAAAAAATTCTCTTATAATTTTATTATTTTGCTCCTATTCTTTTGTTAGTTCTGGCGGATCATATTTTATTTTATTATATCTTAATTTAACTGTCTTTCATTTTATCCCTAATCTTTTACGTTTCTGCTTTGACGTTTTCCTTCAAAAGGGAATTGCTTTATTACTTCAGAAAGTCGGATAATATTTGCTTAACATTTTTCATAAGCTGAGTAGCAACATCTTACTGGTGAGTAGCCACCATCTGTTGGAAAATTATACTGCTTCCCTTTATTATGTTTATTACGGTGATTTTTTTTTTTATCCAAGCTCTGCTAGAGTCTTTTTTTTTTTTAAGTCCATTATTAAATTAGCTGGGTTTTCCTAGACCCGCTATTTGCAAGAGGTTCCTTCCGTCAGAGATGTATCTTACTAGAAGTGTCCCAGCTGCTTTTTTATAATTCAAATCTGAATTCTTCTCCATTGCTCCAAAGTCTATGTCTTTGTGATTCTTCATATAACCCCACTTTCTCTGTTTCTATAAATTAGTCCCCATTCAGGACTAATGCTGCCAGCACTTCACCTCTGTTCCTGCTCCTCCTATTCCAAGAGGAGATAGAGAGATTTCACTTTGGTGGTGCCCCTCATCTTCAGAAAGTGCACGTTTGCTAGTGTTTCTGAAGTCGGCTGTGACTGGCCCTCTTGCCAAGTCCTTTCTTTGCTGCTCTTTCTCTCTTCTTCCTCCCATGAAGTTATTTCACGAGAGTTCTGGGTAGCCGTATGTGTACTTCGGAGTATGCAGACTGTGACTGCATCCATGAGTTTGAGTTTTAGTCTTTCCTTATCCCCATTGCTTTTGGATAAGCGGCAGGAGAAATCCTTACAGTGACGTGCACAATTGGGGGAAAAAATGACGTTAAATCTTTTAGTTGATTCATTTATGCTTTCATTCTTAGTTTACAAAGGTTTATAGAACATTTTTGTACCTCCGTGTTGCACTCATCTGTATTTTCTTCTGTTATATCCTTAGAATCACTTTTTTGATGTAAATCTTTAATTCATCAAGTATTTATGTGAAACCAGATTCTAAATTAATTTTTGCAGATAGCTACCTAGTATTCCCAGCAACTTCCACTAAATAATAATTTCAATAATGAAAATATCCTGCTCATCAAACCTCAAATCTTGTGTACCTAATTTATTTCATTAATTTATGTACCTAATTTATTTTGTTAATCTCCCTATTTTGTTACCTATGTCATATTTTAAAATATCATAGATTTTTGAAACATTTTAAATCTACATTAAATCAACTCCTTTTTACTTTTTTTTTCAAAATCACATTTCAGATTTCTCAAAATTGACTTGAGATTGCTATTGGAATTAAAATAAACCAATGCATTAATGTAATAAGAATTGACTTTTGAAAGTAGTGAGTAAGCTTCGATGCTCATTATTACAGCCCCTTTCTAGCATGGGTTTGAGATTCATCTAAGGCAGCTGGATCACTGTTTAATCAATGTACCTTCAGGAAGAATATGTGAATACTCTTTCAGACCCTGAATATTTAGCAGTGTGTATGATGGGTTTTACTAACTTGGCTTGCTATAGATTTCTTGGATAACAAAAATTTCCCCTCAAAACATAGATGGCAATCTCTGTTGACTTCCTGTACTTGAAATGGTGAAATAAATGTCTTGTAGACTCAACTTTTCTTTACTTGTATGTAGCCTAAGTTTTTTCCCTGATGGCACTTCTCTTTTAAAGGATTGGCAATTTGAGTAACTTCATTTAATATGGTTCTATTGGTGCTGAATGCACAGTTTACCATAATTTCATCCATCTCTAGGGCTTTTATTTAACTTTTAAAAATTTTATTTAACATTTACATAACTTCTGTTTTAGAGTAACCTTCTCTTATAACAAATAGTTGACCCCCGTAAATGATTTATTTCTGAACAACTATAAGTTTTCCAATTTTAATAGGAATACAAAAAAGTTAGTGAAGCACCCAGGAAATCTCATTTAATCTGAGCAAAGGAGTTTATGAATAAAATGTCTCGAGAATTTCTTGTTTGACCCATAACATTACTTCCAAGTTAATTCCAAAAGATGATTCTTAAATTTTTTTAATTGCTAGAATCATTATTGAAGTAAACATACACCATCTTGTAATTATCTCTACAAATAGCAGTTTATGAGGGTTTTTATTTTCCAAAATGCACGTAAAATCAATCTCCACACTTTACAATCATACCTCGGGTAGAATTATACAGAGAATGAATTATTTAGTACTTATTGAATCAGATTCTTCCAGTTTATACACTATTCACTGTTTCAGTGGAGTGAATAAAACTCTAGTTGCCTGAAAGAGTTATTCAGCTTCCAAAAGTGCTTGGCTTCCTCCCAGAAAGTAGTTTACACAGTGACACTTTATCAGTGATAAAGTGATATGAAGAGGTACTTCTGCATCTACAAGAGCATACATCTGCTAACAACTGGAATTGCCCTCAGAGTCCACAGCAACTTTTTTTGAATGTCTTCAATAGTGGCAAATCTTCACCTTTTCTAGGGTAGAGCTGCTTTTTGGTCCAGTCAACTAAAATGAAATGTCCAATAATATTTTATACATTTCAAAACTCACAGAAAATCTAGTAAACTAAAAATAAATCTATCAAATTACACTTGTTAACTTTAGGACGTTATTGAAAATGTAAATTAAGAAACCATAGACATTTCGGAATATAGAATGAAAAAATTATTTGTGTTTAAATACGTTTCCGAAACATGATACAATATTTTAAATTGTTGCCTAATAATAATAACAAGCAAATATTTACCTGCATCGTGTCTAGTAATACATTTTAATGTTTTATAGACACAGAACTACACAACCAGTTAATACATAATTTAGTTGAAAACAATCATAAAGATCACATATTCATGTATAAATTTACTTCCTTCTTACTATTTTGATTTGTTTACTGGGAAGTTGTTTCTTTTTAACACAGGTGTGCTGTACCTACTGACTCCTGCTACTGAGATCCTGATTCTTCCATTACTACCTTTCTTTTAAAGACACTTTTAATCTGTTCCTCTCCACTGGGTCTTGTTTTTCCATACTCAGGTATGTATAGTTATTCTTTAACTTGAAACATCTTTCATTTGACTCACTACTCTGAATACCTGCTGCCCTAGTCTCTTTTGGGACTATAGAGAGATGGGCAAGAGACAGATCATTCTGAGCCTTGCAGGCTGTATTAAATCTTTCAGTAGTTATTCTAAGAATAATTAAAGCACTTAAAATAAGGATGAGGAAGTGCTGAAAGTGGAAGGTTCTATGATAAATTTGGGGATTGAACAAATCATCTTTCCCATAGTATAGAAAATAAATTTTGTGGAAGAAAGAGTGGGTGATTTGAGAAATATTGAGAAACTAAAATTGACAGAACTTTGTGATGAATTGAATACGAGGCGACTCTTGAGTTTCTGGCTTAGGGAACTAGATAGATGGTGTATCTATTTCCTGAAATTGGGAATCTAAGTTTTTTTTAGAGGAAGATTCTGGAAGATGTCATGAATTAGAAGTACTTGGGAGACATCTCGGTGAAGCTGATGAGTAGGTAGTTGGGTTTATGGACCTGACACTCAAAGGTAAGCCTGGGATAGAAATAAACATTTGGGATTCATTCAAATCTAGTTAATTAACTAAACTATAGATATGGATAAGATTGTTTGGACGGATATAAAATGATATGAGAATAGGGCCTAAGACCAAGCTTAGAACAATATATTACACAGGTGAATGGTCAATATAGGAGAAGTCTGAGACAATATAGAAGTCTTATGAGTAGCTAGAGTTAGGAAAATTTTAAAAAGTACTCTAAATCAAGTAAAGAGAAGACAACTTTGTAAACAACAAGTTGTCAACAGTGCCAAATCTGGGTGAGAATTAAAGAAAAATTAAAAAAAGTTCACTGAATTTAGAAACATGGAGGTCTCTATGGATCTCAGCCGGAGTTATTTTGTGAAGTAATAAAAGCTTTATGAACATCGCATTTTTTTCTTTAATTCCCTGTAAATGTGCTTAGATTACTGTACAAAAATTATACTCATGTGGGTCAACAATGACGTACTGTTGCTATCTTCATGAACTCTGTTGATGATGTTGATAGCTTTGCCTTCCTTGATTATTATTTCTCTTTAATGTTATAGCTCACTTCCTACACCTTCCTTCCTTGATTCTTTTCTGCATTTGGCTCTCCCTTCCACTAGTCTCTTTTCCAATTTTGCTTTGTATTTGTGAAGATACCTGGAAGATCATAATAATTGATTAGAGTAATTCCATCACTGCAGGAGGGGCACATAGGAGGGGCAGGGCAGCCAATTTGACACCAGTAATGTTCTGTGAAACTTTCTGAAAGTTCTTATTTTGACCCCCAGGAAACACATTTTTCATTGTATTTCTCATTAGCAAATAATTTATGGACTAAATTGTAGAATGTAAGTTGTTCTAATAAAAATATTAATAACCTGAGTTCAACTTTGAGAGGGCCCATAGTATTCTAATAGATCAAGATAATCTACAAATCAGAGCCACTGATTTGGGAAAATTTTTCCTTCAGATTTTCAATCGTGATGATAACAGCAAAGTTTGAAAACAGATATAATGTTGTATTTGGGGGGAATGTGAACAGGAAGACTGATATTTAGCTCCCAATCTGTGGCAGACATTGTGCTAGCTATTTCAGGTTTTCTCATTTTATCTTCACAAACCCTCTTCAGGTAAATTTTATTATCTTTATTTTGTTTCAATTCAGAAATTGAGAAAAAAAGATAGACAATTCTTATTTCATGGAGACAGATTAAGAATTTAGAAAAGGTGTCAATACACCCAGTACAGTATATAACACTGTTACAATCTACATTTGTATACCACTTAGGCACAATAAATAACCAAAAATTTACATGCCAATGTTACTCACACATAGCTCCAAAATGTTTCTATATTAGTAAATATAATCAAGCTAATATTTAAAAAAAGACAATCCATTACAGTCAAGTTGTGTTTATCCAGGAATGTGAGGTTGTTTTATCATTAGAAAATCAATAAGCATAATTGCCATATTTATTTAAGAAAAGTCCTTTTATGCATTCACTGACTCAAATATTTATTAGTACCATCCCGGGACAGGTACAGTTCTAGGTAATTGAGTTTTATCAGTGAATGAACATGATAATCAAAGAGAAAGTCATTTAAAAAAAAAAAGAATACGACAAGTAGATATAGATGACCGCATTCAAATCGTAATACTTTAGTCAAGGATTGAATTATAAAAAAATTTCTAGGAATCATAATTTTAAATAATTTATTTTTGTTGTATGTGGTAATCTTCTGATATCTGTATGTACTTTGAAGTGAAAATGTATGGTTTCCTTTTGAGGACACAGCTAACCATGGGGTTCACTGAGTTTCAAATACAATAAAGTCATTCATTACAGTTTGGCTCTGAAAGGCAAATTATTCCATAAAAAATATCTACCCATCAAATTTTAAGCATCAGGTTTTAACTTTTCAATTTCATTAATGATAGATTCCCTAAAGACAAACCCTTTGGTTGCATCATTATAGTAACTTGTGTGTTTATAGTGACTAAAAATATGGCCTTTTAATATACAACACATAAAAGAAAGGCTCATGATGTCGAGTGTCCTTATTTCAGGATGTTTTTGTTGCTTCAAAATTCTGTACAAGGGGAAATTACTATCACGTGAATTTCTGAAAATCAAGCATCGTCAAAAACGTGATAAATTTAGCTTATGACTTCAGTAAAGGGGCAAAAAAAAAAAAAAAAGATAAAACATGTCCTAAACAGGTATGATTATTTTTCAGTTCACTTAGATCACAATGTTGAGTTGATATTCTTTGAATCCGTACACTAGATTTATCCCTGTGGTTATGCATGATAATTTTACATTAATTTTTTTTTAAAAAGAGACTGATAAAATTACATTTCTTTAGAAAAAGAAAATTAGGATTTTTGCATTTTTCTGATAGCCTGTTGCTACTGCTTCAAAACTTTAGTGATTCCTGCAGTAATATGTATTCAGATTTTCCATTTTCACATATTAGATGGAAAATAAGTGTTTTCTGAAACTTAACCAAATATGGAATTTAAAATAATTTATATATTTATTTTAAAATTGAAAATAATGGAGTAACTACTAAATTCATAAACCATGCTTTTATGGATGAAACCTATAACAACTAAATGACCTATTACTATTAAAAGAGTCATAGTGATTCCTGTCACTATGACTCTTTTAGTAGTAATAGGTCATTTAGTTGTTTCCGTCATTGGCATTTTTTGGTCATAGCATAAGTAGTCACCTAACATTGCTTAAAACATTGTGTCCTTAGTGATAAACAATAATTAAGTGTTTAAAGTATACTGAAAATTATTAGGAAACTGTTTAAAATATACATCGTTTCCATTTTTGGCCATTTTAAAGTGAAATTAAATCATTCAGGTTAAAAATGATTTTACATGTTAGGTCTACTACAATTTATGACTTGACTTTACTTCTTTGTTTTGCTTTCCTCTTCCTCACTTACTTTAAGGAATGTGGATCTCAGTAAGTTACATTTATTTTGAAATAAAAATATAGTTCAAAACAAATTCCATTGCCAGTGGAAATTTTCTAAAGGTGTCTGTATTTTTTTAAGAAGCTGTGATTTATTTACACATTCCCTCTCTGTAAGCCACTCTGTTCTATCATAATAAAACCTACAAATAAAGATCTGCTCTATGGAGCAGTGTTGATAGAGTACTAAGAGAACAAACACAGTACGTGTTTGTCAAGAGAGTTTCCAAAGATTATTTCATCAAAGTAAAAATATAACACTTAATAGCAATTACCACTATGCACTTGAAACTTTGCAAATATTCATGAAAAATTAAAATAATACACATTTTTTTACTTCTAGTTAAACTGTATTTATACCAGCCAGAGAAACTAGTAATTTTTATTGAATGTGACAATGACCATGAAAAATAATTTGGCTTCTTAACTAAGGCTGACCATAATTGTTTTCTTACATAATTATTTTCGACTTAAACCACCTAGAATATTGTCATTTATCCAGATATTTGAATTTTAACTTTCTGAATTTGGAGAGAAAAATCATAGATCCAACTTCTCTCTCAAATGTAAATCAGATACACATAATAATATACATGTGTACATATGTCTATATTTAAGACCTGAGTAGTATAATAGGCTTTTTTTATTCTAATAAGAAAATTAACTTATTTTTATTTTTTTTTAATGTGGGGAATATTAAAAGTAATTGTTTTCTTAGAGTTACTAATTTACAGACAAAATTTTCAGCCTTACCAATTTAAATCATTATTCTCCTTTTTATGTTGCATAACACAACCAAGCGTAATTATTGCTGATTAAATATATCATTTGTATGTGGTATTTTCATAAACTTATTAAAAATCAAAGACTAGGTGGTAAGTAAAGGGGTAGAGGAAAATATAAAATCTTCTTTATTAACATAAATCGTAGCAGAAATGTGAAAATATAAGTGAAATCTCTTTTATAAAGCTTGTTGGGATGTGCAAAGATTTAAACGGACTAGGTAAAATATTAGCAAGGAGAAGCATCGTAGCAGAAATGTGAAAATATAAGTGAAATCTCTTTTATAAAGCTTGTTGGGATGTGCAGAGATTTAAACGGACTAGGTAAAATATTAGCAAGGTGAAGTTTAAACGGACTAGGTAAAATATTAGCAAGGAGAAGCTGAGCATCAATGTAACATGCGAGATCACCTAGCGTAAGTATCTGGAATATAGTAGGTACTCAATAAGTTTGTTGATTCAATTTAAAGACGACACACTAATAATTAGGGAGAAATACATGTATGTATTTTGAAGATATGTAGAGTAAGTTGACATGGTTTTAATATTTTCGCATTTTGAGAGTTTCAACAAAGGAGATTTCCTTCATTTAATTTGCTCAACTTTGCTTTAATTGATTTTTCAGAGATTTCTTTATGGTGGCAGTGATTCCCCAGGGTACCAATTTTGAATCATGTTACATTTAATTTTTTAAAAATCAACTAGCTTAGGCAAATGCATGAATCTAAGAAGAAAAATATTCAAATATTTTATTTAAAATAATATCCAGATACTATAAGGGTTTTATTGCTTATTTAAAATTAGACAAAAGCAGTTTTAGCATACTGTTTACAAGCATTTAAACCTCATTCAATCCTCAAGGATATAGTTAAAATTATTAGTTAAGGCATTATGGAGCACAATATAAAGCTTATTGACACTGAACGATGTTCTGACTTCACTGCCTGAAACTTAAATGTTTTCCAGGTTGAGTTGTGGCCAGTAGTGGGGTTTTTGCTTGTTTGTTTGTTAGTCTTGGTAGTTAGTCTCATCTGCTTTCCCACTTGACTCAGCCCAAAATGATAACTCATTATATTGAGTACAAATGAATTTGAGTAAATAGTGGTGATAACAAATACGTATAAAATGTTTTAGAGTTTACAAAATGTTTTCCTAAAAAAAGAAATCAGTATAGGGTCTTTCATGAACATTATCTAATTTATCACTCATGTACTGGTCTACGAGTGCTGGCTCCTTGGCCTATAAGAGATGATTATTAAATTTCCAGGAATGTCGCAAGCTGAACACAAACATTATTTTACTGAACACAAACATTATTTTAAAGAAAACAAATAAATTATAAAAACTTACCATGAAAAAAATTATACTACAGACAAAGATGATAGATACTCAAAATTCACCAATTTTTAATTATTTTAGTATAGTTCATTAATATCTATGCTTTTGAGGATATTTACAATTATTGAGTCTATGATGAAAATAATCATATAAAATAACATGGTATAATGTGAAATATTATATTATACAGTATAATGATGTACCACTGTGCACCTCTTCCCAACTCTGCATTGGTGGCTTGAAATTGACCATGGTGGAAGGATTTGCACCATGGAAATCAGTAAATGCTACAAATCAGATAGTTGTGAGCATTTGCTGACATACCACAGATCTTACAGACCACTCAAAGATATAGAATATTTTATAGAAGTGGAAATTTAATCTCTGAGAAATTAATTATATTGCCCAACACCACTCATCTCATAAGTGTTAGAGCCACCTGACTATAAGCCAATATTTTTTTCAGTGGTGCTCTGTTGGCTAGCAGATACTAACAACATCATAATAGCCAACTTTACTGAGCACTTCCTGAGTGTCAGGCTCTCTATAAGTCCTTAATATGCCTTATCCTAATTGTCACAGAGTAGTTGTAACCTTCATCCTCAATTTACATATGAATGAAGTTCGGCTTTGAGAATTTATTTTGCTTTTCCGGAGTAAGGATTTGAACCCAGACCTCTCTAACTGAAGCCTGACTCTACTCATACTGCTCACTCAGATAACCTTCAAGGGGTGATTAAAAACAAAAACGTGTGAGGAGAAACAACACACATCTAGTCTTATTGGCTTAAGACTTGGAAGTCTACCTTTATTTTGACTTTAATTCTTACCTATTTTTAAATCCTATTAAGTTGCTATAAATTCTTCTGCTTCCTTTGCTTCTTTTTGATGTAGGTAAAAAATGCTTCCTCTCACCCTTCACTTCGTAAGGGCAAAGGCTTCTCTTTAGGATTTTCTAACTTAAACATATTTTTAGATGAAGAGGAAGCCAAATCATGATATGAATTCTGGCATAAAAGAAGATACTTGAGTCTTATTTCAGGAAGCATTTTCAGAAGGCAGAATATTGTTTCAATATAAAATGTTATTTGGGTTTTTTTTCCACTCAATTTTCTAAGCTATTTAAAGTAGTTCCGTTTAAATATCAAGTAATAAGAAAGGCTAAAATATAAAATGATTGAAAATACTATAAAAAGTTATCATTAAAGAAGTAGAGTCCTTAATAGGACATGAAGGTTTTGGTAAAAGAGAAACAGAAATAAATGTGATGAAATGCACTGAAGAAAGGAGCAGTAAATATCATAAATAAAATTAGCCTTTGTTGGGGGTCGGGGAAGAGACAAAGGGAGTGAAAAGAAGTAGAAAAGCAGTCTGGTAATAGCAAAGAAGTGAAGAAGGTGTCTTCGGAGTCTCCAAAGTGGCTACGACCCGATGAAGATGTTGCTGTTTCATACTAACATATTATTTTCGAAATTATGTATAGACTCATGTACAGATGAACCATATTTGAATATTTTCTGAAAACAGTTATTTGCTCTTTTGCTGTTAGCACTTTTCTCAGGTATTTTATTCTACTCTTATGCTGAGTTACATCAGTTAAAAAAATTTACATTTAAAGATAACTTAAATAATGCCTCAATTAACAATTTGTCAGCTAAAGATGGCCAGTGTTTGAAAGTGATAGAATAATTATCTTATGGGAGATATGTTTTGCTTATTGAATGTCATCTATATTACTAACTCCATAGAAATTTTACAGTTGAAATTTAAATAATAGAATTCTGATTTTTTTCCACTCTTTGAAGAATCATTTTATTAAGTGTCAGAAAATTATTTTTTATTAATGTACGTATTTTTTTGTCACTGAACTGACAGGAAAAGTCTTGCAAATAAATTGAGAAATCTCAGTTATCTGGAATATATTATCTGGAATAATATAATAAACTTCAAAACATTCAGAAGCATAGGTATTGGTATTAAAAGAGAAACAAGCTGTCCTTTTACAGTATGTATTGNAAGAATCATTTTATTAAGTGTCAGAAAATTATTTTTTATTAATGTACGTATTTTTTTGTCACTGAACTGACAGGAAAAGTCTTGCAAATAAATTGAGAAATCTCAGTTATCTGGAATATATTATCTGGAATAATATAATAAACTTCAAAACATTCAGAAGCATAGGTATTGGTATTAAAAGAGAAACAAGCTGTCCTTTTACAGTATGTATTGCAGTTTTCTAATGGACAATTATGCTGATACTTGAAGTGCAAGAAAAGGTAGCTAATACATTTTCCTCCTTTTCACAGGTTGAAAATCTATTGTTCGGATGCTACAATGAGAATGGAAAAAGTACACATTTACCCAGGCTTCATATACTAAACTATTTTATTTGTTTGTTTTTCAGATCATACAAATTCAGGCAGAGTGATAAAGAACTCAAACATTTCAACTCGAAGTAAGTTAAGAGGGTGGCTTTCATGTAGAACCAAAATTCCCATTTTTTTAGCAATTCAAATGTTTTGGTTTATATGATATGCATTTTAGTTTAAAATATCATTGTCTAAAAATGGCACAGGGGTAATACATTAAGAAATAGAAATATTTCTTTGATTGGAAAATTGATTTTATTAACATTTTCAAAGTTATAATTTGTTTTAAAAAATTTTTCCCGAAAAACATTTTTTAAATTGTCAATATTATGATTAATCACTCTTAAGTACATCATCTTTTGCCTAGTTTTTTTTATTTATGTATCATTTAATGTACAAGTCCAAAAAATATATTTTTGTAAAATCAAACACCTCAGTAATATTAAAAATAGTATGTGTGGGAAATTCAAAGAACATGTTTTATTTTAGCTATATAACCATTTTATTTTTCTTTCATTATAGCTTTAAAATATTTGTTGATAGTTAATTTAGTATATAACTTAAAATATAAAAAAGTATTTTAATTTAAAGAAAATAACATTAGCTAATTAGAAATTATAATTACTTTATAATGTGCTATTCAATTTTTCAATATTTTTAATGTATGATGGAAAGAATATGCATCAACTAATAAGAAACTATAATGAGGGTCATTTTCTCAAAGCACACACTGTCAGTTTGATTTTCTTTATACTTTTTTAAACATCATAGATTTTTTTTTCCAATTGGTACAGTTATTATTGTTAATGAAAATGAGTTATTATTAACCATCAAGAAACTGGTCCTGTTGAGGTGTGTACTTCAATTTTAATTAATAGCTGAGTAAAATAGAATTTCTACAAATACATAATTTTATATTCACAAATTTGAATAAAAATATTTAGTCTTTAAGCAGTAGAGCGCATAAGCAGAGGAGAAAGAATTGTATATAATTGCATCAGTACAATATTTTTATTAAGCTGCTTTATGCACATAGAGTACTTTGGCTGAAAACATTCAGAAAAAGGCAATGTTAGACTTCTGTGTTTATATTATCATTTGTAGATATATTTGAAGTGACCACACTTGATAAAGAAATATCATATTCTGTATGTTAGAGAGAAAATTTTATCATGTAGAAATTATCCACCAAATACAGCTATTTTATGATAAATTTAGATACTGTATGATTGATCTAAACAAGAATACAAAGCATGATTCGAGAATTTGGAAGCAGACTGGAAGAGTAGGGGGAGGAAATATTCTCAACTGCTTCATTTGGTTCAAGTCATGACATATCAAGTAAGTGTAATTTTTTACTAAAGATATTGTCTTTTGTTGTAAAAAGTGTACTTTATTAATGAATTTTAATTTGTTGTTTCACTATTTTCTAAATGCAAAGTCATTAAGTATGCCGGATGATATAGAGCCTTGATGAATTAACTTAGTCCCAGTCTGACGAACTTTTGTGTCACTCATTTGGCAAAAATGAAAAGATTAGAAGATACAACTGTCTGGACTCTTAATTTTGCACAATAAATCTTAAACGCCTGTTTATTTTGTTGAATATTAATTTTACCATGAAGCTCTTGTCGATTCTATGGGTTTTTTTCTTGATAAAAATAGTTGCTTTCAAACCGCTACACATTTTAGAAAACTAAAATCCTTATTATGAATTTGTTAACTGCATTTTAGAGCTAAAAGAAGCCTTAGAAGTTATCTAAATTTATTCCTATATTTGACTAGAAAGGGAACTGTGGCCAGAGGAATTAATTTATCCACTTAAAGGCACTTAGAAGATTTTCATCTCAAGAAAAAAAATGGTACCCTATAGTATACACTTCCTTTTACTTTTCTCATTAGAATTACCCTGAATCTGTAAAACTATGAAACATCTAGGATAACATAGATGTCCTCTTGAAGACAAAGTAGTAAGGCACCACATATATAAATCTGTGTGTGTGTGTGTGTGTGTGTGTGTGTGTGTTGTGTCCCTCTGAGACTCAGTGTACTCATTCAATCTATTTTTTTTAGTCACCTCTTTTATAGCTGTAAGTACAAATGACTATTCCTTTTGGCTGGCATATTATGAAGCTTAATGTGTTTTTTGTCAGAGATTTGCTTTTTATTCTTTTAGGTAACTCTATCTGGAAAACTGTAAGTAATAAAAAGTTAAAAAAAAACAGGAAGGAAGCATATATCCAG
>NW_007728091.1:124752-125842 GCF_000696425.1 Galeopterus variegatus | reverse complement strand
GCTGGCATATTATGAAGCTTAATGTGTTTTTTGTCAGAGATTTGCTTTTTATTCTTTTAGGTTACTCTATCTGGAAAACTGTAAGCAATAAAAAGTTAAAAAAAAAAAACAGGAAGGAAGCATATATCCAATGTTTTTAATAATAGTGCACAAGAACTATACTTCAACTGTTCTGAAGGTTGTGTTTTGAAAAACAGAAAACTATCTCAGAGCAACATGATAAAACTTCATTGTATATTGTGATTCCCCTGTTGTATCCATAGCTGATTCCAACACATGTTCTGCATAAGTAGAGAAACACAAATTGAACTCAAAATGCCCCGAGAGTATTGTCCTTCATAACACCCTGGTGTCCCGTGTGTCGCTGAATGAATAACAAATGACTGAGCTATTAAGATACTAAACAAAAGTCATCTAGGCCCATAATATTGATGTAACAGCATCTCAATACTGTATTTGCTTTCATTAGTTTGTGTAAAATAAATCTTTCTATCATAAAAAAAATCACACCGAACTTGGTGGTAATTTGCTTCAGGAATTTTTAAAAAAGGGAATCCAGACGTAGCTCTTTTTAGTAGTTGTGCATGTTTAATATCACAGGTATATTTACAACTACATGATTATGCAAGCTCCAGGATTTTCTTTTAACAAGGTCCAGTTGTAGATATTGGTCTTGGTCTTTATAAGTTTAGTTTCCTTATCATTAACTACCAAACTTACAACTAAAGTGAAATCTGTCCAGTAGTTCAAGTAATAGCATTTATGGCTGTAAACTCAGACCTTGCTCAGTATGATTGAAATCAAATTTTCAAACTGATTTGAGAGAGCATGAATTAAAGGCACTCAAGTTTACCGTACTAAACATTTATATATATATATTCATATATATGTATGTATTTATATGTGTGTGTGTATGTATATTTATTTATATATGTATATATATTCTCTTCCTCCACAGAGTCAAGGTGACAAGGGGGTTTATCATTGTCATCCCACTTGTGAACTCTGGTGCGAGTGATGTGTTTGTGCACACACATTTGTGTTATATATGAGGTTGTGCTCAAAGAGGTATGAAAAGCAAGTCTTTTTT
>NW_007728091.1:121042-123298 GCF_000696425.1 Galeopterus variegatus | reverse complement strand
AAGTGTGGGAAATGGAACTGCAGATTGTCATTCGAAACCACAATTATTTTTCTGTCGTTTTAATGCTGTCATGTCAAGACACCTGCAACTGAGATGATATTTCCTCGATGGTCTCTGGGCCTCCTTCTAAATCAAGAGTGGTGATAGCCAACACTGCTTTGTATCTGCGGAACAAATAGTGGCCTTTGTCCAGCACAAGTCCCTAAACAAACTTAATCTCTCTAACACTGTGACAGATGACATTTAGATGTCCTTGTTACCCTTAAAATGAGTTTTATTGACAATCAGAGAACAAAAAGAAGGCCCAGATAAAGCCCAATGTTTTATAGGCTTGCTAACAACATCTTAGTGCAGAGGGTGAGCAGAAAGCCTGAAGGTGCCCCCATTTTCCCCTGCTTTGCTGTATCACCATGACAACAGATATAGAAATCACTTAGTGACTCCTAGAAAGAAAACACAGTGACACAGTACCCCTTGTATGGCGAATCAAACTAAAGCCTTCATTCAAATGGCTATTCAGCTTGGGCATTCATGTAGAGGATAGGGTGGATTTTACACAGGTAACTACAAGAGAAAGGCCAGCAAGCCCTCCAGCCACAGCATATGGCAAAGTCTCTGTCTAATTAATGCATCCTCAATAGAATTTATCCATTTTAAATTTGTTTTCTTTTACTTGAAACATCATTAATGTAAAGGGCAACATTAATCAACATCGTGGAACTTAAAAGGGCATTAAAGAGTGATCTTTTCCCCTATGCAACAAGAATCTTTTCAAGTAGTTGTGTTAGCTGCAGCGGATTCCAGGAGCATTCTGAGTTCTTAATCAGAAAGAAGGCAGATCTAGAGAGGCCTCTACTGGTGAGTGTCTCTCTGTGCAGTTGTTTGTGTGGAACTGCCCTGGAAAAGTGAGCAGGAGAATGACTTTTGCCTTTTATTGAAAAGTTACACACAAGATGGATCACCAGTGAACATACTGCACAAAACATTGAATAATGGCATTCACACTTTCAAAGTTGTTGTCTCTGCTTTATCTCAGGTAATAAAAGGACCATAAATCTCTGATGTATGACACTTTGAGATATTTTAACATTATTCAACAAGGAAATAACAGGTAATCATGTTTTTCCACTCCATACATAAGAGTCCCATGCAAGTTTAAGATTTAAAACCATTTTAATAAGAAATTGTATTTCCTAATATTATGTGTTTGGAAGAGGCATGCTGTTCAAATACATACTCATATATTGCCTGTCACAAAAAACTGAACATCTTTAGATACAACTAAGCTACCCATAAGTTATTATTGATTAGTTGAAAAGCAAAAGTTTACTGAAGATTCCCTACTTATAGTGAAGAAATGTGGACCAAATACAGTCCTCTCAAGTGAGATTTAACATAAAAATATTACTGCATCCTGTTTTTATCAAATTAGGCTAAAAATAGCCTCACTGCTTTTTAAAGTGATTTTTGGTGGGGGAAAAAAAAGAAGAAGAAGATTTTATTATTTCCACCAGAAGTGAAAATTATTTAATATTTCCCAGAATGAGGATATTTGCTATTGTTTCTGTAGACGGAAGCTCAGGTTTTTTTCTCTTTGAAAAAAGGGACCCGATTCCACAAGTATCTTTGTTCAAGGTTATTTAATATTTCCCAGAATGAGGATATTTGCTATCTGTTTCTGTAGACTGAAGCTCAGGTTTTTTTCTCTTTGAAAAAAGGGACCCGATTCCACAAGTATCTTTGTTCAAGTATGTAATATTGTTTTAACCTTGAAATTTTTCAAAAGGCAAAACCCTAACCCTTTTCTTGATTTTCAACATTTATATTTTTATACTGAGTATCACTTGAAATCTGATCATACCAGCATAGTATTCAAAGTGGCTTTATTTTATAATGTCTTTCAAAAAATTCATTAATTATTTTTTTGTTGTAACGGCTGATATCTTTTTACCTTAGTATTTCTGGCCAGCAAATTTTTAATACGGTCATTTCACATTTCAGATAGTTTTGTGTTTATCTCAAATTTATTTAGTGAAGTAATTTTTCATAGGGTAGTTTGGTTAGCATGGCTCAGTAAATTACCTTCTGGATCATATAGGTAATGCACGATCTTCTTTCAAGTAAATTGTGAGACGACTTGAGATCACTACCTTGTAGTCCCAATAGTGACACCTACTGGTAGAAAGAAAACCAAAGGTAGTTTTAGTTTTCTTTCTGCTTATTGTTTTGCAGAATATTACCAGGGACTCTGCTGGT
>NW_007728091.1:118908-120260 GCF_000696425.1 Galeopterus variegatus | reverse complement strand
CACCAGAGAGAATTCAACATTAAGAAAAATGTTTGCAAAGACAAATTCACAGCTATCAAGAACAGGTATGATCTTCATTTTTCCTTGAGGCTCTCTAGATTATATTTGTTCTTAATTTATAATGTTATAATACTACATTACATCAGAGAATTTCTAGTTCTTCTTATAGCATATGAAGATTTTCATAAGAAAGTGCTTTAGATAATTATCTGAAGGCCAATGTAACACCTGTACAATCTTGTTTTGACTGGCGAGCAATTAACGTGTTAGAGTATAAAACACAGTATCAATAATTGTGGAGTTTTATAGTCACATGGAACAAAAATGGCAGAATAAGAAAAAAATCCAATTTCAGCCCAGGTTTAATTGGAGTGGGCATTTCCATGCAAAATGTGCTGGATTTTTTTTAAACTCTGTATCTTTATTGATATTTCAGTTTACAAAGAAAATACTGCCATCAATCTCTAAAAATATTGGTTTGCCTTGGGATTTGTGATCAGGCATATGGTAAGCCAGTGAATCATTTAATCCGTGGTACACATTTATAACTACTTTTGTGATATCACTGCGAGGAAACGTGAAAACGTCTCACAAATTATTCGGTAGACAGTTATATGGTGTCTTTGAAACCATCTTTGGCTCTGCTGTGTGCTTTTGTTTGTACAACTTGAGCACATGCTTCAAAATGTCATCCAGATTACAAGCATGCAAGGAATGAAGTATTACTTCTCCCTCAATTTCAGAAGCATACCACTTTCTTTTCATTAAATAGTTCATCAGCCAACTACACTTGGTAAAAACACAAAATTCATTCCTTGTGTTTTTTGCAAGAGATATTTTATGTTATTATTTATGATCTGAGAAGAATCTTCAAAACTTGTTTATGATGAATATGGGGAAACAAAGACTTTGAAAAATCACATTACGACATAACAATCACAAACACAACATTTATACAAAATCATTTGTTCAACACTCTAGCAATTAAGTTGGAGTACAGTGTGCTCGGGATAAAAACAAGAAATGAAAACAAAATAGCTAAAAAGACTGGAAAAGTTTTGACTTTGGTTTTGGTTTCCCTGAGTACCTGAACTAGCAGTTCAGCTGATCATTAAACACAACCATAAAGAAAGGCTCTATTTGGCCTCTTGAGAGTTCACCGGAGATTGCACAAGGGTTTGTACAGAATAAAGCTTCACAAAACCCAAGGGCTGTCAGGGGGGAATGGTATCCTGGAGGACAGGGCAGGCCAAGCATCCCTTCAACAGCAAAGACACACAAGACAGCCAGAGGCAGCGCTGCGGCTGCCGACACAACTGCCTACCATGTCTGCCAGGAGCCAGAAGCCGCTT
>NW_007728091.1:93948-117678 GCF_000696425.1 Galeopterus variegatus | reverse complement strand
AAATTCATATTCAACATGTACTATATTATATGCATAACGTGATATACATAATTATGTAATATAATAACTGTGACATGTAATGGTGCATATATAATGTTATACATGTATATGTAATCTTAATCAAGTCCCTTCTAAAGTATATACTTTCAATTTACATCTAAACAAGCGATTTTGAAATTTCCACGTGATCATATAGGTTCACTCTGTATTAAAATATGAGGATGGGGGAGGGGAAACTAGAGATTTTAAAGATTGGAGACACCTTGTGGTTAGTGCAAAGGTCTTAATCCATTCTTATGTGAAGAATTTAAAGATCATTATTATTGTAGAGAGTAAGTAACAGCTTTCTGTTTTAAAATCTTCAGTAACAGGATAAGAAAAGAATAATTTCATTTTAAATCTTCTGCTCTGATGTCAAGAATAAAAAAAGACGTGGAAACACAATATACCCAAAGAAAAATTTTTTCATATTTAAATTCATAACAAGTCAATTCTATTATGTAGGTTAATGGGGAGCATTTGGAAGGACAATCCCACTTATTTACACAGTAAATTTATTACTCAAACTCTTATTTTTCATGAATAAAATTAAAATTTCACTGGCCTTAAGGTAACTAAAAAATGTGTATTTCAAGGTCATAAACTCCAGTTGCTTAGTTATGCATGTTATGTGAGATAATGCGTGGGCCAGTCTATGCTATAATGTATATAATAACACTCACATTAACTATTTATGAATGTGTTCCACATGTGCATAAACTATATTGCGTGGGCATTTATTTTTTGTGTTTATGCAAATAGCAAAATAACTTAGGAATGTCTAATGGTAACATGAAGACAATGTTTAAGAGAGATGAAATCTCGTGGAAGTGCAAAACCACATGGTAAACAATTGATGTGTTTTTGTCGTTTTTCATTATCACAAACATACACAAAAGGAAATTTGATTCCAATAGTCTTTTGATTAAGAGATTATTTTCTGGTACCAAATAATTCTCGAAATGATTAAAATATAGTTCCATATTTAGAGCATTTTCACGCATACTAGGAAATCATGTTTAAAAGTATTTCTTTCATATTTCTTATCTGTGTAAAGATATTGTGGAAGAGCCAGTGAATTCAAACCAAGGATCAATTATGGGAATGAAAAAAGGGAAAAATAGATTCTAAACATTTTATTTCACTTAAATATTTAAAGTCCTCAACTGAAATAGGAAATTCTTCTTTACTTTTTATAAAAACATAAGATAACATGGAATTCAATAAGAATTCATAAAAAAACTTTTTGTGTGTGTTATGTGTTGTTTCAATTCCCATATAGGAAACAGCCCCAGAAAAATGCATAAAATCAGACCTACTTTCCCTAGGTCATTTAAAGCATTGCACTCTAAAACTAGAATCTGAAATGTAAATATTTAATTTTAATTTTATGGCCAGGCTACTTTTACATATTTGTTACTTTTGTTATATCTTTTCCTTGAAGTTCCTGTTTTCTTTTCTATTTGCCTTTTTATTTTTTTTTACTTCATTTCTCATCTCTAAGGTTTGCGGCAAACAGTTAACAAGTTTCATTCTTTCAATTACATTTACACCATGTCTTTAATCTTTAAGAGTTTTTTTAAGTTTAGTTGGTTGATTAACCTACCAGTTTAATTAGGTATTTTTTAACATGACATAATATATGCCTAGGGTGTAGTACTATACACAAAAGCATTTCACCCAAATGTTAGCGTATGAAAGCTACTGAATTTCAACTTGGCATAATTGCGTGTGGCAGAACCATTTAACCCTTTATGATCTTAACATCTTAAATTGTGAAGAAGAAGATCACACTCACTTAAAGCCAGCACAGTTTACATTCTTAACTAAATACATAGCCATGATTCTCAGGGATTTTTTTTTCTTCTAAGATATCAGCTGAAGTTGCAGAGGACGGGTTTGCCCCACATTCCCTGTGTTCATCCTGTGTTCTTTACAACTGTCCAAATCGTATTAGAATTTGCTTATAATGATGTTATATGATGTTCTTGTTGTGATACCTGCATTTGTGGAGAACTTAATATTGATTTACTGTGTCTTTTGCCCATCTTCGAGCAGCCCAGATAGCAATTACAGCTGTTGGTGGTATCTATTTTGTCTTTTCATAATTGTCATTTCTTGTTCTACTTAAGATTAAAATATGAAAATTGTACCACGTGCACATCAACAGTGCATTAACCAAGTTATCTGCAATATCTGTGAAACACCATCATTTAACCATGGTTCTTTACAGTGCCTCTTCATTTTATTTATGAAAATAGCATTCTACAATATAAACTTGAATAAGGAATACATGCGAAGATGAGCCTCCCCGACTTCTCGTCCTCATCAGGATCATTACCATCTTTCTAAGAAATTGCTAGGGTTTCTCCAATACCTGTTTGCCTCTGCCAAATGCTCTTTCCCCCTCAGACTGGGATTTCTGACAAGCAGGGGCTGCTTTGTTATTTTTCAACTCTTACATTAAAGAGCCCTCACAGTTTTTCAGCTCTCCCCTACTCTCATTCCAATCCACATTTCATAAAGAATATGATATTTTATACAAGGGAAATCATTTTTATTATAGAGCAGGTTTGAAATGAGTTCTTCCTAATCACAAATAGGTCTACCAGGTATGGATTTTTTCAAAGCACTGTTAAGAGCTGTACCAAAATTGAAAACTGTTTCGTTTGAAGACCAGAAACATTTATTTGGGGTGGGGAGATGGGGAGAAGATAAAATTGCCTGGGTTCCTCTAGTTAGGAAATCTATCAGACAGAAGCTGTAGAAATAATTTTTAAAATCGTGAGGAGAAAGAACTGTTTTGAAACTAATTTGGGATTTTTTTTCTTGGTCAATTTATATAAAACACACAGTTGAAATAACTGAAACATCTTATGATACTATCCTGACTCAACAAACCTTGAACTGCTCCAGAGTAATTTTTTGTGTTGTACAATAAAAACAAATATCATATTTCAAGATGAAGCTGAATAAAGATTTGAATACCCCCACCACACAAATACACATATACTTTCCTACCAGCAGACTAAATCCAGCTAGTTTCTGAAAGGCATTCATTTTAAGGATCACTATTGTTTCATTTTACTACATCTGTATGGAGACTTTTTAAAAATGACTATGTGTAAGGAAATAATAAATGCATCTGCAATCTCTAGCAGAGGCCCCTCCTTATGAGACTGTGTAGGGTATTTGTGGGTGTTGTTATTGTTGTTGTTGCAATCTAGCTAATAAAGGCTTTCTCTTACACAAGAGAATTTTGACAGGGTTGACTCCAGACAGCTTTCCAGCTGAGGTCTGGGGCCTTGCTGAACCTTCAAAATTTTCCCATTTGAGCTGCATCAAAGTGAAGGAAATTCAAGGATCACTAACGTCTCAGATGGTAGCACTTGCCCTAACAACGAAGGTTCAGGAATTCTTTGGAGCAGGCTGAGGTCATTTTTCTCCCCTTTTCTCCTAATGCTTTTCTCTATTAATCAGAGCTCAGAGCTCAGATTGGTCTTCAACTTCCTCCCAATCCTTGCTAAGCCTGTCATTTCTAGCTATTATTTACTTTAATGGACTTTGGCTGATCCCTTATGAAGCTTTGGATCTGAGAATAATAAGGCTGGAGAGTAACGGGCATAGACATGGGTGTGGGTTTGCCTGCAGATTAACCGTGGCAGATGGGCTTTATTGCGGTTTCCTGTGTACTGAGTGTTGATTGAGAGGGTATAATGAGAGAGGTGGTGTCTACACAATGGTCACAACCACTTCATTGCACTTTGCGTCTAAACAACCCCATTTTTCTAAATCTTTGGGTTGTGAAATTTTAGGAAGTCAGAGCACAAGAACAAGTACAAAAACAACTGTAAATAACCATGAATGTTAATCCAACACTAATTGGTCTCTTCTTTCAATATGAGTCCATTTTGCTCAGTTTTTAAAATTCTGGGGAAATTAATGGCAAAGATAGTTAAACAAAATGTTCTTGCATTAGGTAATCTTGGATGAAACAGCAAACAACATGTATTTTCTCTGTGTTTTTTATTTGCCTGGTGTTTGTTTATTTTGTTAAATATGTGCTCTATTTGATTACTACAGACAACAATGCTTAAGTTGTAATTAATTTCATGTGCTTTGGGCATTATATTGGAGATGTTTTTCTGAGTTAAATTATTTATCAACTAGAGGATATTTTTTAAAAATAGCAGCAGAACAGTTGTCTTCTCCCTGGCATAGTAAAGCAAAGATTTTGTACCTTTCTTTGTTTCCTGCATTTGATGCAAGTGTCTGTTCAACTGCAACTCACCATGCATGCAATTAAAACATCTTTGTTATAGGTGCTAGCTAAAGATCTTTTACACATTCCTCATTTTTAAGATTTTACTTAATTCCTCCCTTTCACCAATGGATTAAATCACAACTATTGATTCCTTTCTTCCTTTGGGGCTGGAGCTTTACCCATCTGTCTTAACGCTTTCATCCTGCACCCCTTGGTCTCAGAGGGGTGTTCTGAAAATGAACCGCCAAAACCTGGAGAAGACTCTAGGTCAAGTTTGTGTACAAGAGTTTAAATTTTTAGTGACAGTCCTCTCTCACGGCCGCCTGAAAGTTTCCACACAGCGCTGCACAAGCAAGCACCACCAATTATCCTCCTCCTTTGAAAACCATTATCAAGTTTTTCAAAACTTCTTTCATTTCACTGTTGTCATTCAGTGAAAAGGAAACTAACCACCATGTCAAGACAACTCAGCTGCCTAGCAACGCAGGGACACATTTTAGTTCTGACTTGCTTCTGGTCTTGACTAATAGAAAGTGACTATGTTAAGCCAGTCACAAGAGTTGTTTGTCACTTCTGAAATGCAAACAAAACTATATTGTTTTCCAAAGTACTGGGTGTGATTGATGTAAAGATTTACAGTAACATCATTCATTTTCCCTTGTGTTTTAGTAGGATTGATGTCATATCTTTTCATGCTTTATTAAACGCTTTAAAAGAGCTCAAAAAACATGATGCTTTTTGTCCTTTAAAGAGTCGAAAAAGGAGTTTTTCTTTCCAGTGAACTAGGCTCCAACAACTTGTGAAATTTAATGAATCTATTCAACTAGTGTCAGCCACATCAATAAATAATTTAATAAGAAACCCTCATCCATGAAGGAGAATGCAGTTTAAACAATCAGAGAGGAACAGACCAGACCAAGGTCAATATTATGGGATGTGGGGAGGAATAGTTGAGGCTTTAAGTGACAAGTCTTAGAGTTTGATTTTTCAGATTTTCCCACAGCCTTGTATTCTTGCTTCTGGTATTGAAAGCTGCAGGTTGCTACCAATACAATTTTAATTATAAATCTTTCCAGGCATATATGTTGAGATGTCTATAGTAAAAGCATAGCATATATAAATCCCCTAAATTCATATCAAATGGCTATTCAAATTGAGAAATTGTAGCTGTGTTTAAAAGTAATTCTGCTGAAAATGACTGGAAGCCAATTAATGAAGTAAAAAGGTATTGCTATTATATTTTAAATGCTCTCTAAAATCGCTGATACTTCTAGTAATTTATATAAATATATAGTTGAACTTCATTTACTAAGTACATTAAAATATGCCAATTTATGTAATTTAACTATACATAATTGAGAAAAAGATAATGTTCTTCAAAATAATATAAAATCTGAGTATATAAAAACGAATTACAAGCACTAATTATAATTTCCTTACAATATAGTTTTCTAAGCAGTAATACTATAATGCTAATAATTACACAAAATGTTTACTAAAAACTGCAGCTCAGAAAGATCAGAATAACACACAAATAATTAAGCTAGATGTCAGCATCACAAAATGAATGAAATATTTTTTTCCTTTCAGTTCTGAAAGGAAATTTACAAGTAATGACTATTTTTTCCCATGAAACCTAACTCATATTCTGAAATGAAATCTAGTTATTAAGCAGGACAAAAAAAAAGACAGATAGCTTAAAACTCTTTAAAACATAATAAATGTATATTTTAAAATTAATGAAAAGTATTGCATATGAAGAAGAACTGGGCTTAAAGGAAAAGAGATTATCTTGAAATTAAGTAGAAATCTTAAAGAGCTTTTAAGAGCATTAAAAGACTTAATTCATTAGCAAAATTTTGTCCAATTAGCCTGTATCAACATTGAATATAAATTCAAAGAATATTAGTTTAATTGAAATAGTACTGGTTTAGCTTCCATTTAAGAAGAGTATCTTTGAAATTATTACATTTTGGTAGAACTCTGATGTGTTTAAATTTGCTTGACTTTGGCCTAAGATCTGGGATTGGGACCCATCTTCCCACTCTTCAAATAAGGGCAAGTTATTTATCCTCCTGGATCCCTCAGTTTATTCATGTGTAAATGAGGATAAGAACATATTCTTCATGGACTCTTGGACAGATGGGTGTATCTGGTTCATTGAAGGGCTCAATATAAGTAGTAATAGTAGTAATAATGGAACATGTTGCTTACAAGATCAGATTCTGAAATTAATCTGTCTTGGTTTAAATTCTACTTACTAGCTGTGTGACCTTGAGCAAATGGCTTGCATTTTCTGATCATCAGTAACTTCATTTACAAAATGAGGCTAATAATAGTACCTATATCTTAAGGTAAGTGTAGGCATTAAATAAGATACTGCATATGAGGTACTTCAAACTTGCCCTTAATGGTAAGTGCTCAATTAACAAATGCTCGTTGTTTATGTTATAATTATATCTGTGTTCATGATCTTTTTCTTCAGAAGTTAAAAATAAATAATTTAGCTCCTCACATATTTTTGTGAAAAATTAAAATTAAAGGCTTTGTTTCTAGGTTGATAAGTAGGACTACTTAAACTAAAGTCCATTCTATAACAGAAGGAATAGAAAGACAAAAGTAAGCTTTTTATATATTAACTATGCTACCTGCATTTCTTTATCAAATGATTTTCTGAAATAGGACATTTCTGTTGCATGTCTTAGCAAACCTCATAGTACTATTCCAGCTTTAAGTCAAAGCTGCATTGTCAACTAAATCTAATATTTTATCCAGCCAATCATCATGTGGTACCAGTAAAGTAGGAGACAATAGCAGGCACAAAATCTGACATTTTTTTTTTCCTTTTTGTCTTTTTTCATGACTGGTAACAGAATCGCAACCCTCGGTGTCGTGCCCGCACCGCGCTCAACCAGTGAGCGGACCGGTCTCTATATGGGATCCGAACCCTCGGCGGGAGCGCCACCACGCTCCCAAGCGCCGCACTCTACCGAGTGCGCCACCGGGCCGGCCCCAAATCTGACATTTTTAAGTGCAGTCTTGTTTTTCTTAGATTTTCTAGCAGAAGAACATGTTTGTGAGTCAAAAGTAACCTGTGCACATGTTTTGTTTGTCCTACACAGATTTTATTATTATTACTGAATTGGTTGACAACATATGAAACTTAAATTTTGCATTAAAATCCAGATTTCTAGGTTTTCTTAAAATATCAGGACTGCAAGTGTGGGACTGCCATTTGGATTTTAGCGGCTCAGCGGCTGTGATGCCCTAGTCAGCAGAACTCTTTTTCATCATATGTGTATCTCGGCTCATCCGTTCAAGCTAGATGCCTGGTCCCCAGATGCACTTTAGATTTTTACCACAAGAACTCAAATGAGAAATCATGAAGAGTTCATTACCTGAACATTATTTTCAGTACTCTGGGACCATTGCACTTTGTAATTTCATAACTTTTCCTGTGGAATCTTCATAGGATCTTCAGTTTAGCCACTCTTAAGACATGTTCAAAACAACTTCTCTCCAAGCCTAAAGTAAAATATCTTTTCTCTGCCACTTCATGTAGTTTCTGTTCTTGCTGGACAGGAAAGAGTTTAAGTGCCCAGTGAGGAATTGTGACCAGTGGTCACTAGCACGGAGGTCTGTGGTCCATCTCATGGAACTGTGACAGACTGCCCAGGATGGTACCTGTGGTCAAGACAAAGATTTGGTTTTTCTGTTTCTCCTGCCCCTCTACACCAGACACATGTGGCAAATATTCAGAGATGACACCACATAAAGTCTGACCAGTGGCTCTTAGAGACTCCAACTGATGACTTCACTGGTAGGAATAAGATTAAGCACATGGAATTATGTTGCTGAGAATACATATGTGTATATTTATACAATCAGATATATTTCCTTCATGGTTTTTAAGACTATGTTAGGCTGAGTTACCAATATAATAATGAAAATAAGTATAATAATAGCATTTAAGTAATAGCTTTAAACTTCTCACGTTCTTTCCTAAATACCTTGATTTGCATTCATTTAGTAATGTTATTCATCCCATTTTTTAAAAAGAAACTAATTACATTCAAGTTCCAGTTATTCTTCATATAAGCATCATTATATCCCATTTCCAGCAAAGTCATTTTATCTAAATGATTAATTAAATAGCATATTAACTAACCGGATAAGTAAAGGAATAAAATGGAAGTGGAAATTTATATCTGAACCACTTTCTTCCATCACTATAAAATGTACTTTTGTTTGTCTTGTCGAGTTGCTGAGGCCATGCAGGTATGTTTGGTAGAGGTGAATGGGATCTGGAATATTGCTAGTAGCCTTGCAATAGACTTATTTTCTTGCCTTCCACCTGGGATTGTGGCCTCTGCCTTATTTGCACAGGGCCCTAATCATCAGGCTCACATATAATGTGTAAAATAGCTTATTAGTTCTTTAAATGTAGATATTTTGGTCATATTCAAACTTGAATTCTCAGAATTAAAAACACCCACAAAATGTTAATGAAAACAATTTCAATTAAAAATAAGTTGTGTTTTAGCCATCGCTGTTTGCTATGCTTTATTTATAAGAATTTTTATTCAGCTGACTATAACACTTTTTATTTACCAAGTTTAAAATAAGTATCTGTTTAAGAAAATTTCCTCAAAGGAAAAAATACTAAATTTTGATATGATGTCTAGCTGCATAATTTTTTAATGCTCTGTTCATTTCCTGCCATAAGATGTTAACTTCAAAAAGGTAGTTGGTATTATTGAAATAAAAGATTTTAAATATCATTTTCAGACCACATAATTTTTTTTTTGATATGTGTGCCTTTTGAAGCTCATTGCCAGAATATATAATCATACTTGTCATGACAGATACCAACACAGAAAAAGAATATTGAAACAAGAAAAAGATTTAAGAAAAAATTTCAAAATCCAGTCAATAGTTTAGCTCTTTTAGTTTATAGGTAAATCTGGACATATAACTTCTATTCCCAAGTTTAATCGATAGTTCTTTCAAATGCAACATAATGGGGATTGGCTAATTTCTCAACTAGAAAAAAACTCCAAACAATAAAACACATGAAAATTTTTCATAGATAGGATGATTATAAATAGGTGGAGGATTTTTGTGCACAAATAAATAGTTATATAGGTTCACAGACTCTAGATTTGGAAGGCATTTGGAAACTATATAGTGCAGCTTTACAAACAATGGGGAGACAGCTCTTGGAATCATTTCCCACCCCAGTGGGTTGCTTTCTTGTTTCTTCCAATAAAGGGAAGCTCCCTTCTTTTTAAGAAATCCTGTTTCATTGGATTGTTCCGGTTCTATTTTGGGATGAGCCGAAGTTGCCTTTCTCTGGCTTCTTGGGTCTCCCTTCAAAACTATACCTCACAAGGCAGGTTTAGCACAAAGGTTTGCAGAGCCACTGATCACAGCCACAACTATACACATGGTGTTTCACTCACAGCACATACTCAGTAGTTACAAGAGAGCTTTAACACAGGAATTAGATTCTTCTGTACCAGGTAGGACTTGTTCGTCTTAAGGTAATCATAGTATTGTTATTCCCTCCTCCTTCCTCCACCTTCTTGCCCAAAGAAGGGTGCATTTTATGGAAGAAGAAGGCAGCAATCACAGAGAACGTCAAATCCACATTCAATCACTATTCTGCTGCTGCTTCCCTTTGTTTCAAAATCTAACCACACCCCCTCATGCCCACACTCAGTAGCGCCCAACGTAGCTTTCTTTTGGGATGAGGCCACATGTGTTTGATCCCTTCACAATGATGAAAGGGAGAAAAAAAGCAGTCAATGCCGCAAGCCCATTCTGTCGTCTCATTCCTTAAAGTGACACTGAGACCACAGGAGTTGTCTGAGCCCTGTGCTGCCAAGGTCAAGACTTGTTGAAGGCAGTCGTATTCCTGTTTTGTGTTGTTTTTTTCTTTATCTTCTTGTCCAGATGTCTTCAGGACATTATTTATTTTAATGAACATTTCCAAAATGCCTACTGGGTGTCAGACATCTCACCAAGTACTGAAAATAGAAAATGAATGAGAGACAGACTTCACCTTGAAGTTGCTCACAATCTATCGAAAATGGAAGACATATAAACAAATATTTTCAATGAAAAGAACCTGAAGTAGAGATCAGCACATTGGAATATATATATGAACATCAAATGTCTATCACAGGTGGGGTTAAATGAAGGGTTCGCAGGGGAGTTGATGCTTTAACAAAGCAGCTAACGTGCAGTTCCATGGCTGTTAGGAGGAGCCCTATCTGCAGGGGTCTGCTGGTGGTTAAGAATACAGGGCATGCTGGAGGAATAGCAAATGATCTGCATGGCCAAAGCTATGAAAAGCATGAGGATGGATATTCAGTTAGATTGGAAAGATAGTTCAGGGTTAAGAACACAACGTGATTGTTTCCATTAGCAACAAGATATTTTATTCAGACTGTATTTTTTTTAAAAATGTGGTTAAATTAATCAAAAGGACCTGTTGAATTTTCTTTCCATGAATATAATTTTGCCCAAGCAAACTTTTATTTACATATGAAAGAGGACAAGGCTAGAAGACTAACTCACTGGTATCACATATATTTTAAGAAAATTTTAGCTAAATAGATGAACTTTGAGATGCTTTTAACAAAAAAGATTTTCAACTATCTCTTTATTATCAATAGGGTATAAGTAAGATGAATTTTTAATTATTCATACAATAAAATACTATGAATTCAGTAAAATGAACTTGTAGAAGAATGTTGGATTATGCAGAATTGATAGTCATTACATAGCTGGCTAGAAGAATTACAGTAGATTCCAAAATACACAGGAAGATCCCAGTTTAACAAAATACACAACCATGTGTGCACACACACACATATACAAATATCTTGAAAAAGTATCAAAAAGTATATTAGTGGTGGTCATCTCAGGGTGGTAGAATCAGGGATGATCTGAACTTTCTTATCTTTGGTGTATTGTTTAATTTTTTATATAAGAAAAAACAATGGCTAACACCCAAGGGGAAAAAATGAACTCCAATTATACCGAGGACCATTTTTAAACAGTCACTTCCAATTTAGTTTTCCTCTATAGATGAAGCAGTAGAATAATGTTGAGGTGCTTCAACTAGTCCTTGGACCCACCATGCAATATGGCTGTCTCTGTGATGGTATGACTGGGTATGACTCAATTCATATAATATCATATACCAACATGATTTCAGGACATTTGCCCTAAAAATGTTTCTGTAGTTGGATGAATTTGGCCTGCAATAAAAACATTGGTCGACATCCTTTGTAAATCATCTACAACTTACTGCATATACTTGTACTGTATAATTTTAGGTACCACTTATTTTTCAACAGTTTACTTTGTTTTGATAATTATGTAAATGCATATACATTATGCATTTACCATTACTGCAATTATGTCAATTGCATAGAGTTCCTTTCTATCATCTGTGCTTTTGCTTGGAAGACTTGTCCAAGTATTTTTCTGCCTTACTTTATCTTATTTCATTTAAATGAAAAATTTCACAATTTCCATTTAGCAAATAACACAAACAATAAACAGCCAGAAATTTAACTACTTTATTAAATAAATACAAAATTGTGTTTTATATTGACATCAAAATGTTACTAATCGAAATATTTCACATTGTACATTTTCAATAGATTTTTTTAAAAAATGACCTAAAACCAATTTTGAAATGGAAACCTTTCATCCACTGCCGTAGCAATTTTTGAAAAATAAAAATTTTCAGATAACATAATTCCTCGTATTTTACGAGTGTCTCAAAAATGAGCATCCATATTTGGTGAGAACAACAAGGACTATTAAAGTGTCACTTCACTATTGAGTGAGGAAAGCTTTTTTGGACATGGATCAAAAAGCCATAAATCATCATTGTATTCCTTTGTAAGCAAAAAGAAGCAATACATACAGTTTGTACACGAGCAGTTTCCTCTTCTCTTCATGTTGTGGCAGATTAATACCAGCTTAGCCCAAACATCCAAAGTTATGCTGTTGGCAATGTAGCCATCTGTTTTTAATGAATATCTGGGGTCCATTTTTCAGTTAAGCTTCTCTTATTGTGTGTGTATGTTGCTTTTTCAGAGCTATCTGCATAATTGCTTAAAGATTTTACTGCAAAATTAATATCCTTGCTGTGAACAAGGGAACAGGGCAAAAACCAGGATGACAGAGCCTGAGATGAGGTGAAAAGCAAATCCAATTTTTTCTTGCACCATAGAAACCACGTCAGGACTAGCTTTATCTGGTAATCCACATTTAAACTTTAACCTGTAGGGGGGCTCTTTGTGTTAGATAATGTAAGCATAAAAAGAGGCTGAATCACTAATCAGATTAATCATATTTTGTATGACTCAAAAGCTTCATCGAAAGCAACTTGTATCCAAATTAGACATTTTTGTTGTTGTTGTTGTTGTTGTTGTTGGCAGAGGAGGAGTCTGTCATAAAAAAAAAAAAAAGAATGACGTGGAAATGCTCAAATGTCTGTAACTTCTAATGAACCTACAGCAAATAAAACCAAAGGCCAATATAAAATCCTTATTCATAAAATTACTTTATATCCTCACAGCATAAACATATATAATACTTCAGTTTCCTCATATTTTAACATTAGAAGACAGTACTGGATAGAGGCTGTGACTGACACTGTAATATTTTTATATTTTGAGTGGTAATCTTTTAATATATTTAAACTATATGCATTTATAAGTTATATATTATATATAAGTAATAGACAAATGTAATATATATCATATATATGAAGACTACGAGTTCATGATTTATCATTTTAAACCATTTTTAAAAGCATTTTGTAAAGTTGGTTGCTCAATTGAAGAGAGGAATATTTTTTGGAAGTGGGGATCCTTCACAAGAGTTAAGTAAAAAAGAATTATCTTCACAGGTCCAGCATTTTATGAAATGTGATACATGAAAATACAGTCACAAATTTCTTTTATTTGTTGAAAAAGAAGGAAAGGAAGAAAAGTATGTTATTAAACTAAACCTCTGCAAATGACACAAATCTTTCCAAAAAGAAGCAAATGAATTCCATAGTTGACAGTCTGTACAATGACTAGGTAATTGTGGGGAATATGCAATTGCATGCAACTTTATGCACACCCAAATCTCCCCTCCGAACACTCAGCCCTTTATAATTTAAATCAACAAATAGTTTGCAGCATATGGTATGTTACTCTAATGCATCCTAACATAACTGCTCCAATAATAATCTCAGTGAAAGAGCATGCCGAGTAATAGCTATTGAAAATTGCTTCATGCTAACCCTCTTGAAAGATATCATATAATTCTGATGTCTAATTAGGAGTATTAAAACATTACATCGGTTCTTTTTTTCAGCACAATATATATCATTTTAAAGAAAGATTAGTTTATACGATTAGATAGTCACATCTGTGGAAATCTAAATCTTAAAATCAGCTATGAAAAATTGCTGATAAAAATACACAGGTCTTTTTTAGAGCCTTGGGGCCCACCCGGGGACTTGATGCATGGAGAAGGGGACCAGACCCCCCCTTCCACAACCAGGCACACCACGTCAGCACCTCAGGGCCCACCCAGGGACCCAATGCATGGAGCCGGGGTCCAGACACACCCCACAACAAGGCACACCACCAGCACCAAGGAGCATGCCAAAAACATCACCTCCATGTGGGTGGCCCATGACAGCCACCACAATAACCATGGCTGCCATGAAAGTGGCTAGACGCAACAACCACCATGCAGATGCTCCGCCAGCCACTGGAGTGCACTGACACAAGGAGAGTAACCAGCAGAGATAAAGAAAGAAGAGGATGTCTCTCTCCACAAAGCCCATTTCAGAGTGACAGAAGAAGCACCGGTTCTAGGATAATATTAGGGGACCGGATCACACCTCTCAGCATTGGACAGATCATCTAGGCAACAAATCAACAGAGTAACTATTACTCTTTCAGAAGGAGAGAAGAAATCTAGAGGGGGGAAGGGGAAGGGAGACGGGGATGTGAAGAGGTTGGACAAGGGGCATAAAAAATAATTATGATTTGTAACAATATATATGCCAGTAATATTGATTTGATAGACATATCTCAATGTTGAACCCCCAAAATATATATAATCAATTTTGATTCAATAAAAAAAAATAAGTTAACAAAATAGTAATAAAACAAAATACACGGGTCTTTTTAACCAAGTCATTTCAGATGAGGAAACTCAACCAAATGAAACAACAATATGTTATGTTAACAACAACAATAACAAACAAGAAACAAAGCAACATCAACAGCTTTCTTAGCATGTGATGAGATGACATATAGTATTTAAATTATTGAATGTTTTAAATTGGATTGCACAAGAGTCTAGTCCACCAACAAATTGTGGTTTGAATATTAGAAATAATAGTTCCTTCAATTTTTTTTTTTTTTTTTGTCTTTTTTCGTGTCCGGCAACGGATCGCAACCCTCGGTGTCGCGCCCGCACCTCGCTCAGCCAGTGAGCGGGAACCGGTCTGTATGTAGGATCCGAACCCTTGGCGGGAGCGCCTCCGCACTCCCAAGCGGCGTACTATAGCAGTGCGCCACCGGGCTGGCCCAATAGTTCCTTCATTAACTCTCCATAAGTTTAACACATGCTCTCTCAGCAGTATAGATGCATATCTACATTTGAAAATATCAGAATGGTCTAGGTTGAGAATTTCTGCATTTATAGATAGATGTGTCTATTATTTATTATTTACAATAATAAAAGTATGTTTCTGACTTATCCGCAATATTTCAGTAGTACCTTTTGCCATTAAATATAAATGCCACTTTTAGCCATTGAGGCACAAGCTCTTTTTTGTGAAGCTAGAATTTGCCTGGCTTGTGTTTTTGTACTTTTATCCCAACAGATAAGTGAAGTGTTCAAAACATTCACTCTTAAAAACATTGGTATATAAATTTAGTTTTAGATTTTTAAAAATCTTTTACCTTTTACCTATGATTTTGAAATGTAAAAATCTTCACTGCTATATTAATTCCCTTAGAGAAACAGACTCTCTCATTGCTCTACACGAGTGTTTTAATCATCTCCCATCAGAACAAAACCAAAAAGCAAAGCAAAACTTACACGTACACACACAAAAAAATTAAAGAACATTAAATGCCATTCTTTTAAGGTTCTAACATTGGAAATCTTTAGCAATTTTAGCCTCTGATGAGTTTAAGCTAATGATAGACAATAAATGTGGTGCTGATGACCTGTTCATCAGGATATTGAGTGTCTAGCTTTTACAAGGCATCAGACTTCTTTTATAATTTTGTATAAGTCATTTCAGTTGTCAGCTGGTAATCTATAAAATGGGAGAAATTACCTTAGTTTTCTGTAAGGCCACTTACAATTTGAATATTCAATGATGCTAAGTTATGGACATAAGAGATGCTTGAAAGAAAGATTTTTCTTACACAATTGTAAATATCCTGAGGTTTCTAGAGTAATACAGACTAAAACATAATTGATATAATCTCAAGTTCATTCTATTGAATTATGTGGTCATTTCTACCACACAAAGAAAGTCACAACATTCATAAGTCTAGTAAATACAGATAATATGGGCAGCAGTTTGAATCATTTGCTCCATCTAAGCCCCAAGCTGTTCTCAAATTGGCAATTTTGCCTAAACTAGGCATTCGTTTGATTGATTTTTTTCTCTTCCTGCCCTGCATGAATTGTGACAGTTTCTACCTTGCCTCAGCATACAACTCAGTCAGGAAAACAGGAGGCAGGAGATTCAACTCCCGGGTGATCATAGTTCTTGGGCCTCCAGTATGCAAAACATTTAGCAGGATTTAAAGAAAGAGCAGAAATACAGAGAGTGCTTTATTTTCAGATCATCTTAATTCTCAAGGCCATATTTCAGGTAAGATCCTTTTTTTTCCCCCAACAGAGGAAAGTCAAAAGTCCTTACAATGCTTTAAATAAACATAAAACAAAAACAAAACAAAACAACAAAAACCTTATATGACCGCTTCTGAGGAAAACAAAATTCCCTTTGGAAGAGAGAACAGCTGTGGAGACATCTGTGGGCTGAACAGAGTCCTAAAAGAACAATTGTGCATGCATCTGTGGAGATAAAATAAGTGATGGATAAAATGTGAATTAAGAGCTCACATTCTGCAGATACAACTATAAATGTATAAGAATAAAATGAGGCTCATAAAACATCTCTTACTTCACCACCAACTATCTGATGAATTCAGATGTGACCATAAAAGAGCAAAATAAGATCAGTTGGAGGGGCACAAAACTGTTCAGTGTTTCCTCTTTGCAGGGGAGACCTATGGACACACTTACCTCTCTCAGTAAGCACCACATACTTTCACTGACCGTCTGTACTGAGAGAAATTTCAGTGGTGTTTGGCATACCACACAAGTCTGTGCCATGGTGTGCTTGTTCCTCAGGAACTAGAACATTTTTTCAAGCCTTCACAATACAGTTTGGTGACATTCGAAGTGGACTGCAAATAAAATACAGTTAAGACATGGAGCAAATCAAGTGTTTTGTAGAATCACATAGCCAAACACATGATCTTAGGTGTCGTCAACTTCTACCTTACTTTTCAAATAAAATATTCAATCCAGAGCAGCAAAGAGAATTGGCCAGAACCATCATATTAAGTGAAGTAAGTCAGGCACAGAAAGACAAATACCGCATGATCTCACTCATATGTGGAATATGAAAAAGAATTTTAAAGTGTTGCTCATAGAAGTAGAGAGTAGAATAATGGTGATGGGGGTGGGGAGGGGAAGTGGTGGACTAACGAGTACAGAACTATGCTATCTACCCTGAGTGAATCATTGCACAGTATATGCATGTATTGAAACAACACACTGTACCCCACAAATATGTACAAACAAATGTTAAAGAAATAAAAAAAAAACAAAAACAAAATTACATGGACAGTGGCAAGAACTTGGACAGGAACCTAGGTACCCTGGCTTTCAATCAAAAATTTTTTACATTATACTCCTAATTAGTTATCTTGGGAATATTTTACAAGTTTTCCAAAATAGCATTATGTCTCAACATAATTTGAATGATAATTAGATTATAAACATCTTGAGATCAGGGAGTATACACATATTATTGAATATAGTTATATTAAACCTTAACGTACTGATAATTTGTTATTCTACTTAAATTGTTTCTGATCATAGAAAAAGATAAAAATGTTCTTGAAATATTTAGGGTACTATCAAACTCCTCTTGCCAAAAACTAAACAAGATATCACCCAAACACAAAGAACATAAATCAATAACAGTTATGCATGAGATTACATACCCTTGTATAAGCCATTAGCAAATCAAATTGAGCAGTACAAAATAAACAAAGAGGTTTATTCAAAGAATTTAAGGACAGTTAATCTGAAGGAAAAAATATGATGTGGTCTTCTTTGTAGATGAAATTGATAAAATTTAAAATTCATTTCTTTTTAAGACTGTTGAAAACCAGAAATAAAACACTATATCCTTCACATGATAAAACTATCTTAAAACAACAGACAGCATCATTTTTAATGGCAAAAAATGTGGAGCATTTATTTCTCAGCACTTATAAGTACTCTACTTAATTGCTATTACAAAGAAGAGATAAAAACACCACTACTTATACATCATACGCTTTGTACTTGGAAAGCCCAAGGTAATCACCTGAATCAATTGAAATAGTAAGAGTGATAACACAATAAGTAAAAGAGTTGATCATAAAAATAATCAATAATTAGTAGCTCTATAGCAACTTAGATTTAGAACCTATCAAAGAGAAAAAACACCTTACTCAAAATAGCAAATAGTATGATGCATAGTGAAAAATACTTACCTGCAGTACTAAACTAAATAGAGAAAACTGAAAGATTTACTAAGACAGTAATTGAAGGCTCAAATATATGTAAAGACTTATTATGGTACTGAATTAAAGAATTTAATAACATAAAAATGTATTTTCCCAGAGATAATGTATAAATTTAGTATAGTACTATTTAATATACTAAAGAGATTTCGCTTTATAATTTTGCAAAATCATTTGGAGAATTTTGTAAACTTAATTAGGAATACCATAGAAAAATATGAGAATTGCAAAAATACTTTTGGAAGGATAATAAAAGAGCCTTGATATACACAATATTAACTTACCTTCTAAAGATATAGTAATTAAAATAGTATAATATTGACACAAGTACCAATATAACAAGATGTAAAGGTCAGAAACATGCATAAGGACATGTATTAAGTACATGATAAAGGAATAATATGTCAGTAAGAAAAGTAATAGAATTTTTAATAAATGGCATTGATAAAGCTTATTAAACTATATAATAAAACTAATTTCTGATACATTAAAAATATAAAGTTAAAAATAAGCTCATAAAGGTATTATGATAAAATATAGATCAAGACATATAAACTTAGACTGGGGATGACTTTCTAAGTGTGCTACCAGATATAAAGCTATAAAGGCAAAAATTAATAGATTTAACCCTTCTCACTACTACAGTGTTACCTTCTCAGCTGAGGTCTTCCACATGAGTTCATTTCAGCACAGGTGCTGCTAAAACCCTCTAGGCAGTTGAATAAGAAAAGGGGTGCTGGATACCTGAGCACTTAAGAAAAAGAAGAAGGTGGGATAAGTGTTCAGAAAAGGGGGTAGAAGTTTTCTAGTGAAAATATTTAATTTGTTCAGCCTATAAAATGCAAAGGCAGTATCAAATTTAATGAGTATAATAACTATAATGAAAATTTATAATTATTTGAGATATTCATCAATATCACTTCTTCTATGCAATGTTTCACTTGTATCAGAATGTAGAATTTATGTTGTTAGTACTTTCATTCAGCTGCATTATGAGTAAAACTGAGTTTTTGAAATGATCTGCAAACCTAACCACCCTGCTAAACAGGTTGGTCTGTGGGATAATACTTTTTATTTTCAAGTTACTGACTTTATAGTCCTTGGATATTAATAAAGCAAGGAATGCTTATTTTTTCTCTATCAGTCAATCTATCTATGATATAATATACTATTATCACATCATTATAAAATATAACAATATATAATTTATATATAATATAAATAAAGTTTGCCTGACTGAATTTTGAAATTGTTTGGAACTAATGCCTTTTTTTTCCTTCCATTTTCTTGTCTTTGGAGCCAGAATGTCTATTCATGCTGGTTTCCTATGCCTGTCGTGTATTGTATTTGGGGAGCAGAAAACTTGTTCTTTGAGGTTAACAGATTCACAGAAGGAAAGGAATTTTTCCTCAAGATGGATTATACCCAGAGCCTCACTCATACACATGATGTATATGATAATATTTAGTACTCCTGAGTTGATAAAACTTAGATGAGATTTTTGGACTTGATACAATAATAGGTGGAGACCTTTGGAGATTTGGGGATAGGGTTGATGTATCTAGCATATGAGATAGATGTGAATCTTTGGGGGTAAGAGGATGGAGTGTCAGAGCCAGAATAATGGCCACTCAATGATATCCATGTCCTAACTCCAAGAAACTACGAATATGTTAGGTTACCTGGCATAGGGGAATTAAGGTTGCAAATAGAATTAAAATTGTTATAATCAGCTGACCTTGAAAGGACACCCAATGTAATACCAAGACTTCTTATGTGTGAAATAGGAAGTTGGAAAAGAGAGAACCTGTGGTATGGAAGGGTGAAAAGAACTTGGCCCAATGTCACTGGAGGGCCACAAGCCAAAGAATATGGGTGGCTTCTAGAAACTAGAAGGAGCAAGGAAAAGTTTTTCTCAGAGCGCCTTCAGGAAGAAACACAGTCCTGCCAGCCCCTTGATTTTAGCTCAATGAGACCCATTTTGGACTTCTGACCCCCAGAACTATAAAATAACAACTTTGTGTTGTTTTAATTCACTACATTTGTGATAATTTGTTACAGAAACAATGGGAAACTAAAATAGATTTAAATATATTTAAGATTGAATGTGCCTTAGACATAATGCTGACTTTTAGGAGTTTGCCTTCAGAAAAAAGCCACATTGTTTTACTGTCTAATAGAAAGAAATTCTTATGCACTGTATTCTAACTCTAAATGGAAATCTCTGCACATAATTATTTTTATTATCTAAATGTGGTACTTTTCAGACTTTTCACTTTAAAACAAAGTATAAATTTAGGCCATAATATAATATAAAATGAAAATGAGCATTTCTGCTTACTTGGTTTTGACTTTCTTGGGTGCAAGACTTTTGACTTTCATTCATTCATTTATTTAACAAATATTTGTTGAGCACTCAACCTATGCCAAGCACTGTTCTGAGATTTGAAAAACTAGTAGTGAATAAGAAAGGCCATTTCCTTGATTTCATGGACCATATATTCTAATGAGGGAAGAAAGATAATAAGCCAATTACTGAGTAAAAAAAAAATACTAGATGATAAGTGTTAAAATATGATAATGTGATTGTAGTGTGGAATGGGTGGCTAGAAAAGACATCTGCAGCCATGTGACATTCAAGCTGCAAAGTGAATGACAAGAAAGAACCAAGTATGGGAAGACCTGGGTAACATCATTATAGGCAGAAGAAACAGCTAGAGCCAAGGCCTTCAGCTGGTGCTCCAAAAGCCAAGAGAGGAAGGGGAGCAGTATCGACAGTGCGGGATACACCTGAGAACCTAGGAAAGATGAGAAGAGGGAAGGAACTGTTGGACGGGCAACGTGAAGGACCAAAGAAGAAGAAGAAATAAGAAGGCCTTATTAGAATGAGCACAGGTGAGATGTTAAGGTGAAGGGAAAACATTAACTATAGATAATTTTTTCAAGAAATTTTGATATAAAATGTATAGAGAAATCAGGCAGTAACTGCAGGGCGATGTGGGCTAAGGCCAGGGATTTTGTTTGTGTGTAAGTTTGCTTGTACAAAGATGGGATGCTCTGCAGAAGTAAGAACTAATGATGCGGCAGGAAGTGGGAATGGTCAGAACAAAGTCCTGGAGCCGGCAAGAGAAGATAGGTCAAGAGCCCACATAGAGAACTGTTGTTTGATGAGAGCGGGCATAGAAATCCGTCCAGAGTGAACAGGAGGGTAGGCAGAACACAGGGCTGCAGAAAGACACTAAAAGGTCTGTTGGGAAGTCCATTAATAGGAAGATGAGCAAGTTCATCCTTCATTGTTTGTATTTTCTTGAGAGTATGAGACATGTTCATTGCATGAAAGTGAAGGGAGAGGGTGTAGAAGATTTGAGAAGAGAAGATAACTTGAAAAGTTTGGTGAATTTTGGTTACTCAGGTCTAGGTAGCAATATTTAATGTATTTGAATGGTTGTTTTTACTCAAACTTCACGAAGATTAAAGGATTTGTCAAGAACAAATAAATTTTTTTGCAATGAAAATGAACTGTAATTTAATATACTTATTATATATATATATTTACTGCATAAATGTGCAAAGTTAATTTGCTGAATATTAATGCACTTTGACAGTGTGTGGGAGGTTTTTAGTCACATTAACAGGAAGAGTTTCTTCTTAATTGAGGCTCAAACTTACAATAGTTCCTTAGCTCAAACTTACAATAATTCCTTAGCTTGGGCAGTAGTGTGAACCTTCTTGTGTAACATCATTAACACCAGGGCAATTATGGATTCAGATACTGAATTTGAATCATTTCAGAAGACAATGAAAAGCAGAATAAATAATCTTTTGCTCACACTGGTGGCCAATAATCAAAACAGAACTTTTGCTTCCTTCATTTGATAAAGGGCTGCCTTTTTATCCCCAACTTTCCTGAGAGAGACCTTAGGGGAAACTAGAAAATATAAGTAGAAATGGCTTTTTTGCATAATCCCTAGGTCTCACCTTTGCCAGTATGAAGACAGTGAGAGTTGCATCAGTGGCCAGACTCACTGAGAAACTGCAGATGTATCTTGGGTGGCCTGTTTGCTGTAACAGCATCTCTCCTATCCCCTTTCTCACCCCATGGATAGATATTTCAGATTTTCTGCTTCTTCAGCTTTTTGGCTATGAGTTTATAGCTCTCCTGGCCAGAAAAAAAAAAAAAAGACAAAAACCTCTTATACTGCAACATGCTTGAATTATTCCACTTGTAAAAGAAGCTGTAATAACTAAAAATGTAGAGGGAAACCAACCATATACTGAGTCCACAGCATGTTCTAAGTACAGATGAAAACTGTAGTTGGGCAAGGGCTGGGGGAGCTAAGAGCCCAGTTGGAGTTAATGTGAAAGTACACACATTTTGTGTCTTGTGGTGACTTTTTGGCACAAGATTTTGAGTAAGAGATAGCAAATCAGGGTTAGAACATAGTCATAAAACTATACATAAATTAGATAGCATCAAAGTAGGCATCAAAGACAAAAATGCCAAAACCCTGGTCTATCATTTAATTAATAGACTTCAGATTACTTTTTGCTTTTATGTATTCTAATGGCTTCTCTTGGGAAGAGATGGCCTGTGACCAGCAAGGCATGAGGAGACAATGGCCAAAAACAAAATTAGTTTGCTACTCTTAAATCACAACCCCCAGCCGTTCAGCCTGCCACTAATCACAGCAGTAAATGTTAAGGAGAAGGTGCGAAGTTTGATTCACCTAAAAACAAGATGACGACAAATTAAAGCAATGTGTCACTCTAAACATTAGGAAAAAAATAATAATTGGAAATATCAGGAACATTGGATTATACTTAATTGAAACATTATAACTCCAGAAAAAGAAAATGAGTCACTTTAGGGAACACATTTCCTATGAGATAGTTGCTAATAGTGTCTTTTGTAGAATAAAACTGTAAACTAGAAGTCTGTTTGATGAGCCATTGGCTTTGCAAGCTCATAGGAGCAGTATGGCTGCAATGCCTCACTAAAGAAAATGCAAACCTGTGGAGAAAGAGAAAGAAGGATGTGCTTGCTATGAAGTGAACGGTGAAGATTATTAGTGGCATTATCTGTACCTTTCTTAAGACTGTTAGCAACTGTGTTAATAAACTGGCACAATTTCAATTCTGAACAGAAGTGCTCAGAGGAAGGCATCTCTCTCTCTCTCTCTCTCTCTCTCTCTCTCTGTCCCTCTCCCCACCACCTGCATTCTTCTTTCTATATAAGATATGACATGACATAGAATATGTGGTAAAATGCTTGGTGTCATTCATGTGCAGAGCCAAAATAGAAATTCAAAATATCTAAACCAATCTCAGAGACTTTGTTCAGAAATGGAGCAGATTGAAATGACCTCTCACAACAGATTGTGTCAGAGGAAAAAGGAAAGAGGCCATTTCTATAAGGCAGCAAAATAATATGAAATTACAGAACCTGATGCTTTAACAGTGTATGTATGCCACTGACAAACTGAAATAGTGCAGAAATTTGTATAGATCAAG
>NW_007728091.1:88201-89016 GCF_000696425.1 Galeopterus variegatus | reverse complement strand
GCATGGCTCACAGGATCGTGCTGTCTCCTGGCACGGCTGCTCAGACCCATCGCCATCTTTGCACCATCAAAATAAGAAATTTAAAAGAAAATGTTATATTATCCATTACTCTTTCATAAGATACGGCTTTTCTGAAAAAGCTTCTATGCGGGGTATATGAAAGCACTTCCTGAATTACTAGCACATAAAATGGTGTCTTCTCGGGAGAACATTATCACCTATTATCTTCTCTTGGTTCTTGAATGCTGTACACAGAGTCTCACATTAATCAGTTCTATTAGAAAAATATAATTTAATGTATTAAATAATTATTTTAAATAATATAAAATTCATGTATATAATTACTAAAAAAGAGATAAACTCATTAAATACATCATAGTTCACAACAAAGTTCTGGATTCTACTTACTTGCATTTCTAGTTGACAGAAAATGTCATTATTATTTTCATGAGAGTACTGCTAAAGTTACTGAAATCTGGAAACTTCAAACTTATAGAAGTTTGGAATGTATTGCAGACTTTAAAATCTCAGAACTAAATGCAAAGTGAAAATATACTTAGTCCAAAGTCCTTTAGAAAAGAATATTGAGCTGAGAGAAGTGGAAGGAGTTACCCAGTAGCCATAGGAATTTAGCATAAAGTGAGGAAAATTGCAATAGAACAGACTGCACTCGGACCTCAGTTTTATCCAGTGATGCATATGAAAGTCTTTTCATAAAAGTGAGATCTCGGACTAAAGCAGCCACTTAAATCACGGCCGGCCTAGTGGCGCACTGCTACAGTGCGCCGCTTGGGAGTGCGGCGGCGCTCCCGCCG
>NW_007728091.1:69051-87703 GCF_000696425.1 Galeopterus variegatus | reverse complement strand
ATCCGTTGCCAGACACGGAAAAAAAAAAAAAAAAAAAGACAAAATAAATAAATAAATAAATCATGTTACTAAAGTTGAAATAGTCACTTAAAGTGTCAGTAATAATAATGGTCAAGACACATATGCACTTCTAGCAATAAACTTATTTTTAAGATTTGAATTTATAGAAATATAAAATGTTGAGTTGAAATACAATAGTCTCAAATTTTAAACAGATAAATCACAAATTATCTTTTTTTCTTTTTCCTCTCTTTCTTTCTCACTCTCTTCTTTTCTCCCTTTTTTCTTGTTCTTCCTCTTCCTCCTCCTTCTTCTTTTGGTATTTTGGTAGTTTTAAAACTTCCACAAATTCTCTGACACTATTACATTATAAAGGTGGAGCCTAATGTTTTTCTTTCTCACTCTCTTCTTTTCTCCCTTTTTTCTTGTTCTTCCTCTTCCTCCTCCTTCTTTTGGTATTTTGGTAGTTTTAAAACTTCCACAAATTCTCTGACACTATTACATTATAAAGGTGGAGCCTAATGTTCCAGTGAGCTGGTCTTGGTGATTCTCTTCTAATGAACAGAATGTTGGGAAAGTAACCATGTATAACTTCTGACACAAGGTCATGAAAGGCATAGCAACTTCCTTCTTGCTCTGATTCTTGGATCACTTGCTCTGGAAGAAGCCAATTACCATGTAAATATGATGCTCAAGCAGCCATCTGGAGAGCTTCATGTACTGAGGAACTGAGGCCTCCTGCCCATAGCCATATGAGTGAACCATGTTAGGAACAATCTACTGGCCCCAGTCAATCCATCACACGTCTGCAATGCCAGCCAACTTAACCTCATGAGATCCCAAATTAGAACCACCCAGCTTAGCTGCTCATAAACTTTTGACCTACAGAAACAGTAAGATAATAAACATTTGTTCTTGTTTCCTCTGAATTTGAGATAATTTGTTATGCAACAGTAAATAACTGATACAGTTGTGCTACCTTTATCATGTTAAATTTATGGCAAACTTCCTAAAATTAATTAGGAGGCTTTCTTAAAAATATATAGTTATGCAAGTATCACGTTTTCTATACAAAATAGTGAATTCAAGTAAATGAATATGAACAAGACACACTTATATTTGAAGTATTCCAGATGACAATCATTCACATTTTAGTGTACATCTTGGAAGACTTTTGCTGAGGGTTCGATTAAGCTTATAAAGGCCACCAGGTATGTCCACAGTAAGAAATTAAGAACATAAACTCAAGTCAGACTGCCCGGGTTGGAACCCTGGCCCCACCACTAAACCAGCTGAGTAACCTTGAATACCTAACTCATATTGCATAATCACTTCCTTGGATATGTTTGTTTATTTTTGTATATCTTTGAAAAAAGAACATTCTATTCTATCCACACTTGATTTTTACCAAAACTCCACTTGAATAAGTTCCCCGTGTTACTATTCAATGAGAAATTAAATGTTGTTAAACATCTGCCCTCTCATAACTTCCAGGGCTGGTAAACACAAGTGTCCAATACCAGGTCAATGATCTTCAATTGAATGGTGAGGGAAGTCAGGTAACTCAAGCAGGGAAACGATGTCTGCATTTTCTGCTCTGGATTTGACAAAGTTGTGATACCACCAACCATTTATTATCTCCTGCATTTCTTTCTGGCCCAGCATCTGCTCCAGGTACACGGCATTATAGTTTATTCGCTTGCGTATTCTACTCATTATATCTGGAAAAAGTATCACCAGGATTGAAATCCCCCTAAATTTCCCACCAGTGTGACTGATAGCCTGTGGCTATCCTGGCCCAGTGGTAGACTCACATGGGCAGAAAAACTCACCAGCAAAGTATATCTAAGGAATCTTTCTTGACACTAGCCCTCCAGATTTGGGCTGTTTGATTAGAGGACACCTTGCTGCTTTCTCAGAAGGGAATGTTGTTTGAAATTATTTATTCCTTTGGTCTCTTACAGTGGACCTTCATGTCCTACACAGATTAAACAAAGTTAGACAGGAAAGAAGCTTTGCTCTCAAATGTGTATATACAGAGCAGATAAGGAGGTGGTTCTGTTCCACGTGCTCAAAATCTCCTGCTCCTCTTCCACGTGCTCAAAATCTCCTGACCGAGGAAGGTACAGAATGCTCTTTTCCTTGAACTTTGGTCTTTTCCCTACAAATTGGGTCATGTCCAGAAAACTATTCATCCTTTTCATTCATTATGCCCTAAGCACCTAGAAAAACCTCAAACAAAACTTGTGATATGCATAAAAATGTTTACCATGCCATGAGTAAAATGAAATTAGCTATAATCCAACATCTTCATTCAATCCAATCGGCCACTGAGTCACTAAACCTGATTCAGTTCAGAAGAAGTGGTGTCACTCACACTATTCTCTGGCTATTTTGCCTCCAATATGTTGACTTGAGGTGAAAGGCAGGACAAGAAAATTCAAGCAGAAGTTGGGTTGAGATTTTAGCCAATAGACCCTGTAGACATGTCCTTAGTAATTCTATGTCCAAATTTTTACTGTTTATGTTTTACCTTTAAGAGAAAAAAAAAATGCAGGAAGAAGTTCATCCTGAAAATGCAATTGCCATTGATAGTAAGAAGAAATTCATGCTGTACATTAAATTTAACTTAAATCAACTTGAGGGATGTGGAAATGTAATGAGCTAATAGATTAAGGAGATGGGCTAATACAGGATTCCAAAGGCTCAGTAATTGCTAAGTATATTTTTAAACAATAATAAATTAATTACATTTTAAATTTGTCTGAATCCAAACTATTTGACAATTGATACAGTGTAGACAAGAAGCAAATCATTTTATCCACCTCTAATTACAATATATTTTTGTTCTTCATTATCATTGCTATCAGCAGTTACAGCCTTGTGAAGAAAGTGCATCTTGTGTCTCTTTGTGTGTATTCAGTTTGTATAGAATGATTATATAATCAATGCTAGTGCATCATTAATGTCACACCCTTTCCCTTGTCACTGCCTTTAACTGTAACACTGTGAGACAAATACCCCTCTTCTTGTCTTCCTATTATCCTGCATGCCATTAAAAGTGAAAAGAAATGCTATATTTATCTTGATATATATTATAAAATAATGAAGAGGATAATTATCAAGGCTATATTGCAATTTCACGGAACTGATGTCAGTTACAAACTACCCAGTCGGCACTCTTTTAGTTCATAACACCAGAAAAATCGTGTGATTGAAATACAGTCGCTTAATTAATCTCTCTCTATGACTACTTTCAGTGCTATGCTTGTGGTACAGAAACATTGATGGGAAATTCAAATTTGGAAACATGGAAGACAATGGAAGCTGATTAGTTCAGTTTTATTTTATCTGGATATTTAGTCTCTTAGCACTGAGTGGCAGGAGTAAGTTATACTTAGTTAGGTGTTAACCAGAGGCAAGACTGATGAAATGGTTTTGCATTTGTTGGCTCTTAACTATAAAAGCTGTTTGGTTTAATGACACTCACTTCAGTACCATGCAGTAAATACTGATGAGCAATAATGGATCCATAAGAATGACATTCCACCATTTTTCAGGATATGTAGATTTTTTAATAACCAGGGCTTTTATCACATATGAAATGCAAGATAACACAAGTAAATCAAAATAACTACACTCTGGGAGAGTTGAATTTTGGAAATATAAATCATAAACGAATATGCTAATGGATTTATGAAGCACTCTGATACGGGTTTAAATAATTGCCAAACATAAAGTCCTTTGACCTCTATCATGATGAAAAGTCCTTGTAGCTACAGTTTTCAAACTTTTGATGTAACAGGTATGTTGCATAATAGTCATGCAGTCTTGATCAGGTAGTTGATTGGTAAAAATGTAGATGTAAATGGCTTGGCAACAGGAAGTGTGATGGTTTACATTCAGGAATTTATATAAAGAAGATCCAGAAAATAATTTCAGATGATAGAAATTTATAGAAATAATACTGAGTATGGATGAGTGGTATAATACCATTTTCTTCTTTTTCATTCATTGTTTTGCTATATTCAACTAAGCTGAAGTCCAATTTGCCTTCTATTTATGTATCCTATTTCTATAAATTATTGTTCACATGATTTTTAAACTTAACTTCCTAACAAACTATTATCACCGGAATATTTGTATTTCATCTTTTGATTAACTTATGCATTAAATGGGAAGTATCTTGAGGGCAGAGTCCATGTTTCATCATTTTTGTTTCTCAACTAAAATAACACACTTTATGCCTTGGGTTGAATGTCTCCCCAAAACTTAAACCCCACTGTAACTGCTGAGTATGGGAAATCCTATTATGGTCATTAAAAGTTGGGCCTTGAAGAGATGATTAGATTGCAGGACTATGACATAGTAAAAGGATTAATAATGGTGGACAGGGGTGAGGTTCTGAGGGCTTTAAAAGGAGAGCACATGAGTCTCTCTCTCTCTGCTCTGCCATTTTCTGCCATGTGAGACCCCTGCATTGCTGTAAAGCCACCATCAAAGAAGACCCTCACCAGATCTGTTCCCTGACTCTGCAACTGTAAGCAATCAATTTCATCTTTTTAGAAAAATATTCAGTTCTGTGTATTTTGTTATAAGCAACAGAAATGGACTAATGCACTTTTTAAAAATTTAATGCTGGTGTGGTTGCGGAGAAAAAGGAACTCTCTTACATTGTTGGTGGGAATGCATAATGGTGCAACCCCTATGGAAAATGGTTTGGAGGTTCCTCAAACAGTTGCAGATTGATCTACCATATGACCCAGCTATTTCACTGCTGGGAATATATCCAAAGGAATGGAAATCATCAAGTCGAAGGTATACTTGTTTCCCAATGTTCATTGCAGCACTCTTCACAATAGCCAAGAGCTGGAATCAGCCCAAATGTCCATCATCGGATGAGTGGATACGGAAAATGTGGTATATCTACACAATGGAATACTACTCAGCTATAAAAACGAATGAAATACTGCCATTTGCAACAACATGGATGGACCTTGAAAGAATAATATTAGGTGAAACGAGTCAGGCAGAGAAAAAGAAATACCACATTTTTTCACTTATTGGAGGGAGCTAAAGGTGAATGAATCAATTCACACACATACATACACACACACACACTCTCACACACACAAATACACTTTATAATATATAACTTTATAATTTATAACTATTTCTTGTACAGGAAAAGAAAAACTAATTAAGCTAACTTTTCATTAACAGTTTCTCCTTGTTTTCAGCGCACACTGACATATTATTGAGCATTTGGCTGTTTTCCACTATTCAACTATTTCTATTGCTATAACTTCCCATGTATTTGGCATCAGACCCATTTCAGAATCACTATAACAAATTTAAAGTGTACCTCCTTTCTCTCTCTAAGTGCTTCATGTTCTTTACTATTATGTTTTAAAATCTCTAATTTAAAAAAAAAATCACTTTAAATGTTTCAAAACCTAAAACTGAAAATTGACCAAACGATTCTACAACAAAGTTTTCAGGCAGGTTACTTTAAGTTATTTAATAATTTTGTCCTTTATTGTTAAGTCATATAATTCCTTTGAAGTGTCATTTGATATTGGGCATGCTCTGGAAGGGCATAAAATATTTGGGATACATATATTCTTCACTAGTAGAGCTGGTGAGTGTGGTCAGTGAACATTCTCTACTTTTTAACACTCAGTGGGAAAAAAAGTACAGCCAGCAAGGGAAGAGAAAACCAGAGTTTTCAAATATTCTACTGTCTACTTTTCTGCTTTACTGATGATAGTACATTAGGCATATTATGGCATAATACATTATTGATAAGTAAAGTCAGGATAACAAGAGAAGTCCAAAAAATTAGGAAAAATGGAAGAAAGAAACAGAAAATATCTAGACAATATTGCAAAAAGTTTTAACAGAATAACAAAGGAAATGGCAGTAAGATTTGAAATACACAGTTAACTAATTAATGCAAACTATGGGAAACCAAACATGACTCAAGAGTTTTCATGAAAAAGTTGTTAACACAGAAAGCGTCTGGCATTATTGGATGTGATCTTGGCTCTTGATCTTTTTTTTTTTTTTAATTTTAGTGGAAGAGGAGTAGCTTCTATTCCCTTCACCTCACACTCTATACTCTACCTAGAGATATAAACAACTGACAGTTAACACTTTCTTATAAAATTAGGTATCAGTCTGTGCTACCTGAAGGCAAGTATTTCAAGAATTATTCAATCATTGTCACTGAACAGTCCTCCTCAGAGCTTTAAAATGTAAAATAATTTATTTTCCCTTGAACATGCTCGCTTTAAAACTTAAAATTCTCCAACATCAAATAAGATTATATAAATAATGTTTCTGTCTAACATCACACCCCATGTGACATTTTATTCCTGAATAAATACATGTGGGTATAACTTTGAGCATATCTAGAATAACCTACTTGATTTTTAAAAAAGCAGACTTAGTTCCTCTTCAATATAAGGATATAAAAGAGATTAAATTGTAGAAGGAATAGTGAAACCAGGTAATCAAAAGTGTTGAAGGGAGAAAATAAGATTTTATTATAAGCTACATATGAAAACCCCAGACTAACCTCAAACATATAGTAGGAATTATTTTGGGGACTTGAATTTGTCACAAATTGACCCAGTTTTCTCAAAATCTTTTTTGACACAGTATTCATTCTTTCAACAAGTATCTATTGAGTGAGCATCACTGAGCAGGCACTATAATAAACACTGGAAATAAAATGATGAATTAAAACAGACACAGCACCTGGCTCTCAGGGAATTAACAACTTAGATTGGGAGAAAGATATCAAATTACCACACAGACAGCTGTGTAATTACATATTGGGATAAATGATTCAAAGTAAAGGAACATAGTTCCATAACGTGCATAAGAAATGATTCTCTACTAGGAGAGCCTCCTGAGGAAGTAATACTTAAAACAAATGAGGTACGAAGCAAGTAGAAGTGGATGTTGAATAGGCGATGGGGGCATGGAAAAGGTAAGTGGAAATGGCTTATAATGGGAGTATAAAAAACCTGCATGTATATGAGAACTTGCATTATAAATATATTTGACACCACAAATCAAATGGGTAAAGGAGTATTGTTTAACATAGGGTCAATAGGCAAACCATGGCACACAGACCAAATGAAGTCCTCCACTTGATTTTGCAAACATTTTAGTGGAGTACAGCCACTTCCTTTTATTAACATATTGTTCACAGCTGCTTTGGTGCTACCACATCAGAGTTGAGTAGTAGTGCCAAAAACCTAAAATACTTTTTTTACGGCACTTTAGAGGAAAAGTTTGCTGACCTCTGGTTTAATGAACAGCACCAAAAAAATCTGTCTTGGTATTTGTATAAAGGCGACTGCAGATGTCAATGGTACAATGAGAGACATAATGAAGAAAAAAATAGAATACTTTTGTGTCTTGGGTGTGAAGAAAAGCCTCTTTAACAACTTCAGAAATTACAAACCAAAGGCAAATTTGATGGTTTTGACCCTATAAGAATTAAAAATTTGTATTTAGCAAAGTACTCCTTTGAGAAGCTATCAAAGGGACGACTCACTGGAAATGATGGCATAAACTCTGCAACCAACAAGGGACAATATGTAAAGTGTAAAAGGAACTCCTTCAAGGAAAAAACGAATACCTACTACAGAAATGAGCAAAAGATATGAATGGGCAATTTACAAAAAAGGAAGACTGCATAAGTAAAAAGTATATAAATTATACACTGTAACTCAGTAAAAATCAGAGAAAAACAGTGAAAATAAAAACTCACATTTGCAAAAAATTTTTAAAAATAGTACAATACCATGTGTTTGCAAGATTGTAGAGAGGCAGGAATGTGTACAGAATGTTGCTGAGTAGTGAAGCTATTCAGAAAGGCAATCTGACAATACTCACTGAAGTTAAATATACCATAGTCTATGATCCCACAGAACACTTGAAGCATATATCAGAGAATTTGTGGTGCCTCTTTACAAAGGAAGATGCTTAAGGATGTTTATTGCAGTATTGTTTGTAGAATTGAGGAGTTGAGGACAGTCCAGATGTCTATCACTAAACAAATGCATAAAAAAATAGAAGGGATACATATTGAAATGCCATGCAGAAGTAAAAAAAAATAGATTATATCTTAAAAACAGTGTTGTATAAAAAAGTAAGAGAGTGAGGTCTATAGAAAAATTATATATATAATATTTTATAATTTATAATTATTAAAAATATGTATGAAACAAACAGATTAGAGGCAGAGAGGGGAGTGAGAGAGGGGAATGGGAGACCAAGGATTAAGGGGAAAATAACATTACAAAAGTGGTGAGGCTTCACAGAGACCAATGATAACAGCATGTTATAAATAGAAAAAGGGTTATTTACTTAGCTTCATGCACTAGAAGCACAAACGGTGTCCTTTTCGAAAGGTCACTCTGCGTATAGTGCAGCATGGAAATAAGGATGGGGCAAGAGAAGATACAAGGACAAGAAGATACAAGTGGGGTAAGAGATAAGAACGGTGAGGAAAGATTGGAGAAGAGTGTTAACTGTGGAAACAGCAGCAATGGACAGACTTGAATAATAAGAGGTAAATATATAAAAGATGATAATATGCCAAATATGGAGGAGAGAGAGTTATAAAGGATGGCTTCTAGGTTAGTTGGTTGGTTTGTTTTTTCCCTTATGCAATTATAGAAATAAGTTGCCTTGCTCTGAGATATGGCACAAAATAAAAAACCTGATTTGGTAGAATGGAGAGCATGATGGGTTTAGATTTGTTTAGGTAAGTTTGAAGTGATTTTAGGGCATCCTAGCGGAGATGCTGGATAGTCCATCGTGTGGCAGGAGTTCAGTATCAAAATCTGTAACAAGATACACATTTCTGTATCATCAGCATAGAAACAGTTCACACCACAGGATGGATGAAACTTATTAAGGAGAACATTTGAAGAGTTTTAATTAAGGAATTTCAACATTTATAGACAGAGGGAATGATTCTACAAGGAAGACTAAGAAAAAGTAGCCAAATGAAAACCAATGAGTGTGGTATTAGAGAAATTTTTTTAAAAAAAGAGTGTATCCAGAAAGATGGAGTTGTCAACATGCCAAGTGACATTCAGGTCAAGTAAGATCAAGACTGAAAATGATGCTATTTGGTTTGCCCATAAGGCACCCAGCTGAGACCTTAGAAAAAGATGAGGTTAGGGGTGAGTACTAAGAAAGTGGTAATTGATGTAAGCATGGTAAGTATTTTTTAAAGATGAATGTGAAATCCAAAACAATCAAATTCATGGAAACAGAGAGAAGAATGGTGGTTACTAGAGGCTAGAAGATGGGGGGAATGGAATGCGATCAAAGGGTATACATTTGCAGTTAGACAGGAGAAATAAATGATAAGTATTTAAGATAATGAATGTGTTAATTAGATTGGTTCAATCATTCCACACTGTGTACGTGTATTGAAAAGTTCATAGTGTCAGTGAGGTGAAAGAAGAAGAGAGTGGTTTTTTAATGATATGTGCCTCAGAAAAGTAGGTTGTTCTTTTTTGTTTGTTTGTTTCATGTTATTGTTATTTTACAAGAGGATGTAGGATATTGTTCTGGAAGCCACAATGGAGAATAAGGAGTTCATTAACCACTTCCCCTGTTCCCTGGATACATAAGATAAACCATCATTGGAGGGAGATGGGGGAAAAAATGATATCACCAGGTTTCAGTTAAGGCAAGAAAGTGAAGAGTGAAGAAAATATTTTCATAAGGCACTGAAGATAGTAAAGGAATCTGCTGAATGTGGCATAACACTTACAGAGGGCACTGTGGAAGGATTTAAGACTTGGGGGAGAGAAGGGATGTTTCTCTCCCCCAAGAAATATAAATATACCTAACACTTCAAGAGAGGAGCCACTACTACTCCTAACTCTCTACATGCACTGATCCCAGTACTGTGGGTTCCTTGAGAGTACCAATGCTCCAGACCCAGAATTTGTGGCTGTGTTGGCTGTTCCCATGTCTCAGACACCCAAGCCATCACCATAGCAAGCTAGTTCACATTCTAGGCCCCAGAGCCTAGCCTTCAGTATATGTGTCCCTGCTGCAAGTACTGGATCAGCTGCCATAGAGAACTCGGCTCCACACTGATCCTGGAGCTGCTCTAACTCTGCACATATCTGTGCTTCCATTCTCAGTTCCCCCAGTTGCTTTACAAACATATGTGCCTCACAAACTGTTACCAACATGACAGCGGGGATGCCTGCACTGAGAACACAGGCACCATGACTGCCCTGGATCCCAGATCCCATTCGTTCCTGTGTTTCAGGTCTCCGTTCTATGGATACTTCATGGCTGCCACCCATCAGACATTGGCACCACAGCCATGGCAAGTGAGCCCACAAGCCAAAGCCAGTCTCCCCTCAGCCCCAGCCACAACTTTCCCAGTGGGAGAAAATGGGATAGGGAAGACCATAGCAGCCACCACCACCAAAGACTCCAACCACTTTCACTGACACTTCAGACATCCACGGCATTGGCCAAGGATGATCCTGGCAATATTCATTAACACTGATCTCAGCTGACAGAGCCGAGCCCACAAGCCAAAGCCAGTCTCCCCTCAGCCCCAGCCACAACTTTCCCAGTGGGAGAAAACGGGATAGGGAAGACCATAGCAGCCACCACCACCAAAGACTCCAACCACTTTCACTGACACTGCAGACATCCACGGCATTGGCCAAGGATGATCCTGGCAATATTCATTAACACTGGTCTCAGCTGACAGAGCCAGAGCCGCACACAGACTATATAGCTGGCACCCTCACTGCTGCACTTCACCCAGTAAAAGCTCTCACCCACACACCTCCCCATAAGCAAAGGTCTTTCCACAGCAAAATTAGCCCATAAAGTCTGAAAGAAGAAACTGCTCCACCAAATTTGCAGACATCAACAGAAGATAACAGAAAACATGAAGCTACTATGAACGATCATATGTTGACAAGTTGGATAACCTAGAAAAAAATGTATAAATTCCTAGAAACATAAAACCTACCAAAACTAAATCATAGAGAAGTAGAAAATATTAACACACCAATAACAAGTAAAAAGATCGAATGGTAATAAAGAGTCTTCCATCAAAGAAAAGGACAGAAGCTGGTTGCTTCATAGCTAAATACCAGTACTAATCCTTCTCAAACTCTTCCAAAAAAATTAAAGAGAACAGCAAACTTCCAGACTTATTTTACAGGGCCAGCATTACCTAGATACCAAAGCCAGACAGGACACTACAAGAAAGGAAAATTACAGGCCAATATTCCTGGTGAACATAGCAAAAATCCTCTATAAGAGGCCCAGGAGGTAAGAGCCCACAGCCACAGCAGCCATGGAGGTGAAACAAGACCTGCATGGTACCAGAGGCTCAGTCTACAACCACAGCTTCTGGAACAGGAAACAAGGTGGTGTAATATAGCCATTGCCACACCTACTGTCACTGCAAGGACAGTTCACCACCACAGTAGCAGCCAGGGCCACTCTACAGGCAACCTGTTGCTCACTCAACTACACTGATGTAAGAAGAGTCAGCAGTAGAACCTGCAAATAGAGGAAGAAATCTTTACCTTCATAGCCAACCCCAGAGTAACAGAAGAAGCAAGTCCTCTACCAGATAACCAAACATCCGTGAAAAAATACTAAAACAACAAACAAATGAGAAGACATGACACCACTAAAGGAATACAGTAATGCTCAAATTTCAGACACCATAGAACAAGGAATCCTTGAAATGTCTGAAAAGGAATTTCAAGCAAGTATCTTAAGAAATCTCAAGAGATAACAGAAGACTCTAATAGAGAACACAATGAAACAAGAAAAATTATTCAGAATACAAAGGAGGTAAATTACAAAGAGATTAACTCCTTAAAAAAGAGTGTAGCAGAGCTCTTATAAATGAAAGATTCACTCAGTGAAATAAAAAAACATGACAGAGAACTTGAGCAACAGGCTAGAGGAGGCAGAAGAAAGAATTTCAGATCTCAAAGATGGTCTTTTTGAAATAAACAAGGCAGACAAAAGAAGGCAAAAAGAATTAAAAATAATGAAGAAAATCAAAGAGAGATAGCAGACAACCTCAAGCACTCTAACATCTGAATTGTGGGTATTCCAGAAGAGGAGAAAGGAAAAGGTATTGAATACCTATTCAAGGAAATAATAACAAAAAAACTTTGAAGGTGTAGGGAGAGATGCAGACCTTCAGTTCCAGGAAGCTCAAAGGTCCCCAAACAGATTCAATCCAAAAAGGTCCTCTCCAGGACAAATTACAGTCAATTATGCAAACCTCATAGACAAAGAAAGAATTCTAAAAGCAGCAAGAGAAAAGCATCAAATCACCGATAAGGGAACCCCTATCAGACTAACAGCAGACTTTTCAACTGAATCCTCACAAGCCAGAAGAAAGTGGAATGATATATTCAAAACAGTAAAAGAAAAAAATTGCCAGCTGAGAATTCTTTACCCAGCAAGGCTCTTCTTCAGAGAAGAGGGAGAAATAATGTGTTTCCCAGATAAATAAAAATTGTGGGAGTTCACCACCACACGACCACCCCTGTAAGAAATTCTCAAGGGAGCCCCTTATTTGGAATCTGAATAATGATGATCACTATCATAAATACACAAGAAAGAGCAAAACACACCATTAAAACAAAAATGCCAGAAAGAAAGAGAAAGAAGCTAAATCATGCCACCTCAAATTTCCAGCTAACATTGAAGAAGAGAGATAAAAGGGGAAGTGATGATCAAAAGATATTTAAATCATCTAAACAAATGGCCAACAGTCATATGAAAAAATGCTCAACATCACTCAGCATCCGGGAAATGCAAATCAAAACCATACTGAGATACCATCTTACCCCATTTAGGATGGCTAAAATCCAAAAGACGCTGAACGATAAATGCTGGCGTGGTTGCGGAGAAAAAGGAACGCTCATACATTGTTGGTGGGAATGCAAAATGGTGCAACCCCTATGGAAAATGGTTTGGAGGTTCCTCAAACAGTTGCAGATAGATCTACCATATGACCCAGCTATCCCACTGCTGGGAATATATCCAAAGGAATGGAAATCATCAAGTCGAAGCAATTATTTTTTAAAAGACTTTATAGGGATGTTTGTAGGCACCCTTGGTTAAAAACAATGCTTCTTGTCTTGCATAGGAATAAATGAGCTTTCATATCTCCCAGCAAAAATTGGTCTAAATTCCACTTGTCAAGCACCACTACAGTCCTTATCATAAAGTAGAACTAAAGGTCTTGTATATGATAATATTTGAGGGGCAATATTAAGAAAGGATAAAGAATATTAGCATTTATAAGTATGCTCACTATGTAACTAACTCCAAATCTCAGGAGGCAACATAATAAAAGAAAGGCATGAATTTCACCCAGTCAGTCTGATCAGAGTTCTTTTTCCATCTTCTCCACCTACTTTGTGACCTTGGCGTTGTCACTAAACCACATTCAGACTCAGTTTCTTCACTTAGAAAATCGGCTTTAACTATGCCTATTTCATCGGCATACTATGATCATGAAATGTGAGAATAAATGCAAAATGTTAAGTTCAGAGCCTGGTGTATAGTCACTGTTCAACATATAATTGTTATAATTACCCTCTACCCAAGGGTTCCTTGCTTCTTTCTAATTACACTATTAGAACTTTAATCTTTTTTGTCTCAAAGACCACTCAATTACTAAGCACCATTCACTAAGATGCAAATGCCCCCTGGATAAGGTTACCTTTTAAAACTAATTATAGTATCTTTTAAGTAATCTTTTCTAATGGACCAGCTATCTAAAAGTAATATGTCTTGAGCAAAAAGCAAGGGATGAATGGATGCTTTGGTTGATGTGACAATTGTAAAGACTGGAAGAGACCTAAAATATTAGAGAGGTGGGGCCAGGGTTTCGGTGATGGGACACAATAATCAACTACATTGTATATTGACAAAATAAAAAGAAAAATAAAAAAAAGAAAAATAAATAAATCATCTAAACAAAAAGCAATTACATGATACGAATTAAACAATATCTGTCAATAACTACCCTAAATGTGAATGGATTAAACTCCCCATTCAAAACACACTGACTGACTGGATTAAAAAGGTAGACCCAAGTATATGCTATCTTCAAGAGACCCATCTCACCTGCAGAGACACACACAGAGTAAAAATGAAGGGATGGAAAAAGAGATACCTTGCAAATGGAAACCAAAAATGAGCAAGAGTAGCTATTCTTATATTGGATAAAATAGACTTTAAACCAAAAAAAACACAAAAAAGACAAAGAAGGCCACTATATAACCATAAAGTGATATATCCAGCTAGAAGATATAATAGTCATAAATTATGTATGCACCCAATACTGGAGCACACAGATATATAAAGAAAGAAATAAGCCTCTTAGACCTAAAGAAAGAAATAGGCCCTAATACATTAATAGTGGGTGACCTGAGCACCCCTCTCTCAGTATAGGACAGATCTTCCAGGCAACAAATGAACAGAGAGAGACAGGATCTAAACTACACCTTGGACCAACTGGACCTGGCAGATATATACAGAACATTTCACCCAATAACTAAAGAATATACTTTCTTCTCATCAGCAGATAGAACATTCTCCAGGACAGATGACATTATTAGGTCACAAATCTAGTCTCAGCAAAGTTAAAAAAAAATTGAAATCATTCCAAGTATCTTTTCAGACCACAAAGGACTAAAATTGGAAATTAATAATAAGCAAAACTCTGGAAACGATATAAATACATGGAAACTAAATAATAGGCTCCTGAATGACCTATGGGTCCAAGAAGAAATTAGATAGGAAATCAAAAAATTTCTTGAAACTAATGAAAATAAAGACACATCATACCAAAACCTGTGAGATACTGCAAAAGCAGTATTAAAAGGCACTTTTATTGCCATAAATGCTTATATCAAAAGAATGGAAAGATTTCAAGAAATGACATAAAGCTACACCTCAAAGAACTAGAAAAACAACAACAATCCAATCCTAAAGGCAGTATATGGAAAGAAATAATTAGGATCAGAGCAGAGCTAAATGAGAGACCCAAAAAACAACAGAAAAGATCAATGAAACAAAAAGTTGGTTTTTCAAGATGATAAATAAAATAGACAAACCGTTAGCTAGGTTAACAAAAAAAGAAGACAGAAGACCCAAATAACAAAAATCAGAAATAAAAAGGGAGACATTACAACAGACACCACAGAAATATGAAGGATCTTTAGAGACTATTATAAACAACTCTGTGACAGCAAATATGAAAACCTGGAAAATATCGATAAGTTTCTAGATACATACAAGCTACCCAGACTGAACCAAAAAGAGATACAAAACCTGAACAGTCCAATAACAAGCAACGAGTTTGAAGCGGTAATCAGCAATCTTTTTTTTTTTTCCTTTTTGTCTTTTTTCGTGACCGGCAACGGATCGCAACCCTCAGTGTCATGCCCATACCTCGCTCAGCCAGTGAGCGGCCAGTCTGTATGTGGGATCCGAACCCTCGGCAGGAGCGCCACTGTGCTCCCAAGCAGTGCACTGTAGCAGTGCGCCACCAGGCCGGCCCCAATCAGCAATCTTCTAACAAAGAAAAGTTCAGGTCTGGATGGCATTACAGCTGAATTCTATGAAACCATTAAAGAGGAATTAATACCAATTCTCCTCAAACTATTCCAAAAAATTGAAACAGAAGCCATTCTCCCAAACTCATTCTATGAGGCCAACATAACTCTAATACCAAAACCAGGAAAGGACACAACAAAAAAAATAACTACAGGCCAATATCCTTGATGGCCATAGATGCAAAAATCCTCAATAAAACATTAGCAATCAGAATAAAGGAACACATTAAAAAAATTATACACCATGATCAAGTAGGAATCATCCCAGGGATGCAAGGATGGTTCAACATATGAAAGTCAATAAAGGTGGTAGATCACATCAGCAAACTCAAGGACAAAAACCATATGATTATGTCAATAGATGCTAAAAAGCATTTGGCAACATTCAACATCCCTTCATAATAAAGGCTCTCAACAAATTAGGTATAGAACGAAAGTATCTCAACACAATAAAAACCATCTATGACAAGCCCACTGCCAGTATCATTCTGAATAGGGAAAAACTGAAAGCTTTTCCTTTAAGAAAAGGAACAAGACACAGATTCCCTCTATTACCACTTCTATTCAACATAGTACTGGAGGTACTAGCCAGAGCAATAAGGCAAGGAAAGAAATAAAGGGCATTCAGATTGGAAAAGATGAAGTCAAACTGTCCCTACTTGCAGATGGCATATTGTATACAGAAAAACCTAAAGATTCTGTCAAAAAACTCCTAGAGCTGGTTAATAATTTCAGTAAAGTTGCAGGATACAAAATAAATGCCCCCCAATCAGTTGCATTTATATTCTTCAACAATGAACTAACAGAAAGAGAAATTCAGAATGTAAGCCCATTTACACTAGTCACCAAAAAAAGAAATACCTAGGAATCAATTTAACCAAGGAGGTGAAAGATCTCTACAATGAGAACTACAAACCACTACTGGAAGTAATTAAAGAATCCACAAAAAGATGGAAAGACATTCCATGCTCTTGGACTGGAAGAATCAACATTGTGAAAATGTGTATACTACCCAAAGTGATCTACAGATTCAATGCAATCCCCATCAAAATACCAATGACATTCTTTACAGAAATAGAAAAATACAATCTTAACATTCATATAGAAAAACAAAAGACCCTGAATAGCCAAAACAATCCTGAGCAAAAAAAATAAAGCCAGAGGCATAACACTACCTGACGTCGAATTATATGCAAAGCTACAGTAAGCAAAATAGCATGGTACTGTCATAACAATAGACAGTTGGACCAGTGGAGCAGAATAGAGAGCCCAGAGATCACCCATCAGGCTTACAGCCATCTGATATATTTGACAAAGGCTACAAAAACCTACATTGGGGAAATGACTGCCTCTTCAATAAGTGGTGCTGGGAAAATTGGATATCCATATGCAGAAGAATGTAACTAGACATGCATCTCTCACTGTTTACTAAAATAAACTCGAAATGGATTAAAGACTTAAATATAAGACCTGAAACTGTAAAATTACTAAGGGAAAATGTAGGTGAAACACTTCAGGAACTACATCTGGGCACAGAATTTATGAACATGAGCCCAAAACACAAGCTATAAAAGAAAAAATAAACAAATGGGAGTATATCGAACTAAAAATCTTCTGCACAGAAAAGGAAACAATCAACAGAGTGAAATGCTAACCTACAAAGTGGGAGAAAATTTTTGCTAATTATGCATCCGACAAGGGATTAATATCCATAATATACAAGGAATTCAAGCAATTGCACAGTAAAATAATAATAATAATAATAAAAACCCAATTAAAAAATGGGCAAAAGAAAGAGCTGAATAGACATTTTCCAAAGGAAACCATACAAAGGGCCAACAGATACATGAAAAAATGCTCAATATCACTAGCCATCAGGGAAATGCAAATTAAAACCACATCGAGATATCACCTCATCCCAGTTGGACTGGCTATAATCAAAAAGACAGAGAATAACAAATGCTGGCAAGGGTGTGGAGAGGAGGGAATGCTCCTACACTGTTGGTGGGACTGTAAATTAGTATAACCACTCTGAAAAACAGTATGGGAGGTTTCTCAAACAACTACAGATTGATCTTCCATACAATCCAGCAATTCCTCCTCTGGGTATATGCCCAGAGGAATGGAAATCATCCTGTAGAAGAGATACCTGCACTCCCATGTTTGTTGCAGCTCTGTTTACAATGGCCAAGCTATGGAACCAACCTAAATGTCCATCATGGATGATTCGATAAGGAAAATCTGGTACATATACACAATGTAATATTACTGTACCATAAAAAAAAATGAAACTCTCCCATTGGCAACAACATGGATGAGCTTGAAGAAATTTATGTTGAGTGAAATAAGCAAAGCACAGAGGGATAAATACCGCATGTACTCACTCATAAGTGGGAACTTAGAAAGAAAGAAGGAAGGAAAGAAAGACCACAGTGGTGTGTTGGACTTCCAGAGGGAGAAAGCATACCTAAGGATACAAGGTGGAGTGAGGGAAAAGGAAATGGGGAGGCACGTCGGAGATAATTGGTTTGGGGACTCGGGGTATAATAGCAATTTGTAGTAATGGGCATGCTGCCAGTATGGATCTGGCCATCACATCTTGAGCATGAGTGGTGACAATCAGCTTTGTATCTCATGAATATTCACAACCAATAAGAAAAGTACCATGCAAAAAAAAAAAAAAGGAGTACATTCCTTCCTGTTAAATAGAGAATAACACATATAAAGATCATCCCCAGCTCCCCCTTCCTACCTGCATTGAATATTATTGTGTGAGGTGATAGTGCTTGAACCAAGAATTCTGCAACCATTAACCATGGAGGGAAAGCCATGCAAACTGCAAAAAAGAGAAATAAGAGACTTAACTGGGTTAAACTGCTGAATCAGCCAGTCTGGGAGCCACCTCTTTGGGATTTCTTATTATGAGAGATCTTGTTAATTGAACTCTATTATTTAAGCCATATTTAGTGAAGTTGTTA
>NW_007728091.1:67014-68509 GCF_000696425.1 Galeopterus variegatus | reverse complement strand
CAACCAATAAGAAAAGTACCATGCAAAAAAAAAAAAAGGAGTACATTCCTTCCTGTTAAATAGAGAATAACACATATAAAGATCATCCCCAGCTCCCCCTTCCTACCTGCATTGAATATTATTGTGTGAGGTGATAGTGCTTGAACCAAGAATTCTGCAACCATTAACCATGGAGGGAAAGCCATGCAAACTGCAAAAAAGAGAAATAAGAGACTTAACTGGGTTAAACTGCTGAATCAGCCAGTCTGGGAGCCACCTCTTTGGGATTTCTTATTATGAGAGATCTTGTTAATTGAACTCTATTATTTAAGCCATATTTAGTGAAGTTGTTACTAGAAACAACCCAATTTATTCCAATCTAATAAAAATTGTATTGGTTAACAAAAAAAATTGTATTTAAACATAAAATATATTTAATTCAAATCCATATGTGGTGTCTAGAGTCAAAAATGTTAGAATAGGTAGATGTAGATATTTCTTTAGATAGTTAACCATAATTTTATGTTAATTTGTATCAAAAGAGTAACTGGAATCTTTGGAATCCCAATTTTGCCAAACACACTCTCTAGACATAGCTGCAGAAAGAGAATAAATACTGTGTATTGGATTTTATGCTGAAAAATTTAAAATAAAGAATACAGTTTTTACATATGAAAAAAAAATCCTCAACAAAATACTAGCAAACCAAATTCAATAGCAGTTTAAAGGAACATTGATCACCGTGATCAAGTGAGATTTATCCCTCAAATACAAGAATGATTCAACATATGCAAATCAACACATGTGATGCACCACATTAACAGAATGAAAATAAATCATATAATCATTGTAATAGATGTAGAAAAGGCATCTGACAAAATTCAATATATTTTCAAGATAAAAACTCTCAACAAATTAGTTGTAGAAGGTATGTACCTCAACATATTAAAGGCCACATATGACAAGCCCATAACTAAGATCATACTCAATGGTGATAAGTTGAAATTTTTTCTTCTAAGATCAGAAGCAAGTCAAGAATCCCCACTCTCAATACATCCGTTCAACACAGGACTGGAAGCCCTAGACAGAGCAGTTATGAAAGAGGAATAAATGATATTCATCCCAACAGGAAAAGAAGAAGTGAAATTATCACTGTTTGCTGAGAACATGATATTACGTATAGAAAACCCTACTAATTCCACCAAAAAACTCTTAGAACTAATAAACAAATTCAGAAAAGCTGCAAAATATGAAATCAAAATACAAAAAGCAGTGAAATTTCTATATACTAACAATGAACTACTTGAAAAGGAAAATTTTTAAAATTTTTAAAAATCCCATTTATAATAGCTACACAAAGAAAAACCCCATTAAATATTCAGGAATATTTAACAAAGTAGGTAAAAAAAAATGTACACAAATAAACTATAAAAAATTGATGAAAGAGATTGAAGAAGACACAAATAAATGGGGAGATATTCTGTGTTCATGGGATTGCTATTCTGTTTCATTGATC
>NW_007728091.1:62983-65441 GCF_000696425.1 Galeopterus variegatus | reverse complement strand
AAAAAAAAAAGAAAGCAAATAACTCAATTAAACAATGGGCAAAGAATCTGAATAGACATTTCTCAGAAGAAGACATACAGATGGTCAACAGATATATGAAAAAATGTTCAACGACACTAATAATGAGAAAAATGCAAATTAAAAACACAATAAGATATGACCTCAAACATTTTAGAATGGCTTTTATCAAAAAGTTAAGAGATAAATGTTAGCAAGTATGTAAAGAAAAGGGAATCATTGTACACTGTTGTTGGGAATATAAGTTAGTACAGCCATTATGGAAAACGGTATGGTGGTTTCTCAAAAAACTAAAAATGGAAGTACTATTTGATCCAGCAATCCCACTACTGTGTATATATTCAAAATCACATCAAAGAGATATCTGCACTCCTGTGTTCATTGCAGCATTATTCACAGTAGTAAGATGTGTAATCAACCTAAGTATCCATTGAGAAATAAATGGATAAAGAAAATGTGGAATTTACACACAGTGAAATACTGTTCAGCCTTAATAAAAAAGAAGGAAATCCTGTCATTTCCAACAACAGAGATGAACCTGGAGGATGTTAAACTAAACAAGCCAGGCACAGAAAGACAAATACTGCATAATCTCACTTACAAATGAAGTATTAAAAATTCTAACTCATAGAAATGGAGAGTGGAATGGTGGTTGCCAGAGCCTGGCATGGTGGGAGGGTTTGGAGAAATGTTGGTCAAAGGCCACAAAATATCAATTAGGCAGTGTGAGGAAAATGGAGTCAGTATAGTCAGGCCCCCTTTCCTCACATCCAGCTGGGTATGATTCAGCAAATCCATTGTAAATTAGTTATGTAAGAGTGGTGTGACTGTGCATGCACACCCATGTACTTCTTGGCTTGTCGCCATTGTTGGGTACTTTCAGTATGGAAGGCGATAGTAGCTCTGAACTGCTGGCTGGCAAAGCTCACACTGAAATGAAGAATGTCTGTCCTGTTATCAGCCACCAGAATCTTTTTTCAACTACCTGACTCACAACCTGTACAGAATGGGGAGAGGGATCTGTGATACAGCCTGACAGATAGAAAGAATAAGTTAGAGATATCTATCATACATCGTGGCAACTACAGTTAATAAAATATCATATACTTGAAAATTGCTGAGAGTGGATTTTAAGTGTTCTCATCATCAAAATATAAGTATGTGTGTATATTAAATATGCATTCTGCAATATATACGTACACAAACATTGTGTTGTACACAATAAATACACATATTCAATTTTTACTTATCAATTAAAATTTTTTTTCAAAGCAAAACTAATCAATGGCATTAGAAGTCATGAGAGTGGGCCAGCCCAGTGGCGCACTGCTACAGTGCACTGCTTGGGAGTGCGGTGGCGCTCCCGCCGAGGGTTCGGATCCCCCATACAGACCGGTTCCACTCACTGGCTGAGCGAGGTGCGGGCGCGGCACCGAGGGTTGCGATCCCGTTGCCGGTCCCGGTCCGGTATGGGCGTGACACTGAGGGTTGCGATCCATTGCCGGTCACGAAAAAAGACAAAAAGAAAAAAAAAAAAGAAGTCATGAAAGTGCTATCTTTTGAGGATGAGAGGTAGTGACTGGCAAGAAAAGGCTTCCGGGGTATTAATTATATTCTGTTTCTTAATCTTGATGGTGGTTACATGAGTCTGCTCACCTCTGGGAAATAAATCAAACTATACATTGGTGCTTTCTATACTAATGTTATACTTTAGTAAAACTATACTTTAAAAGCAATAACTTTTAAAAAGCTTTATCACCATTCTTTTATGGATGGTTTCTTATCTAAATTGTTTATTTATGATATAAAAGAAGTTGATTTACAACTAAACATAGTAGAGTAAATATGAAAATGTATCTACGTTTCCCTCCAAACGTCACAAAAATTATTGTAACATTTTTTTTTCTAAAGCTTAACCCCATACTGAAATAAACATTTAAATGAAAGTCTACATAATGTAGAGGAAAGCCTTCATCCCTATGTACCAACTCTCTTTCAATAACACTAATAATTAGGCTTATATCTGCCAGACTGGAGACTGTAGGGCACTGAACAACTCAACAACTCTGCTCACCTACCCCTCAACATTGCTTTGCAATCAGTTTTTTAATATCTCACTTTTAAATACCAAGGAGACTGAACATTAAGACAAGCTTTTAATCTGAGAAATAAAGTAAAAAAAGAAAAAAAAAAAAAAAGGAAGGAATCACACAAAGAACAAAGACAATAGTGGAAGCAAAAGAAATGATAACAAAACCTACTAATATCCTCAGACAGACAAGAAACTATTTCATCCATTAAATAAGAATGGATTACCATAAAAAATATTCAGAGAACCAAATAAAATCTCTTATTAATTAAAAATATGACACACATTAAACAAACTTCCGGGCCGGCCCGGTGGCGCACTGGATGGTGCGCCGCTTGGGAAGCGCGGCGG
>NW_007728091.1:58353-62853 GCF_000696425.1 Galeopterus variegatus | reverse complement strand
ACAAAGGAAAAAAAGGCACAAAATAAAAGAATGTTACAGGATAAGTTGATGAAATATAAATGTATGAATAATAGGCAAACAAATAAGACAGAAAGGAAAAAATAAAAACAGGAAAATATTCAAGAAATAATGCAGGAAAACTTTCCTTATCTAGCACAAGTTTCCATCTTGATAGAACCTGAAAAGAGCTCATCAAAATGAATTTTAAAAGCTCCTCACCAAGGTAAATCAATAAATTTTTGAACACTGGGAACACAGCAATGACATAAAAATTTTTGAACAACAACAATCAGATCCCATACAAAGAGAAGTCAAAATGGCACCAGACTCCTGAGGAGCATCATTTAAAGCCCTCAGAATTCTGAGAAATGTGATTTCCAATCTAGAATTATATATGCTCTCAAACTTTCAAATAAGTGTTAGATAGTAACTGTGATAAAAAACACTTTCTGATAGTCTCAACATATTATCTTCCCAGCTTCCTTTTCTTTGTTAACGCCGTAAAAGAAATCAGCCAAGAAGACAAAGCATAAAGGAAGTGGGGTCTCCAACCCAGAACAAAATCAGAAGGAAAGCTTGGGAAAAAGGTAGAGGGTGTTTCAGGTAATAGCCATTTAGCACAGAAGGCAACAAGTCCAGATTGAATCAGGGGACTTAGGGATCCAGGAGATCTATATGCACAGAAAATATGAAAATGACATCATATCTGACATGATTAAGTGTATGAAGAGGAGATTTTATATCAGAGGAGAGTTTATGAATAAATTAAATACCCATTCATAGTAAACTAAGCAAATGGAAAAAACAAGACAATTATAGTTAAAGAAAAGAAGACCAAAACATGTGCAAGAAAAAAAGTACACTATTGTGAATGATGTTTACACAGTCAACACAATATTTAAGTTGATTTAATATCAAATTATATATTTTATATGTATATATATACTGGGAAGATGGGAGAGAGATTTGTATGCATGTGTGCATATGTGGGCAGTGGGTAAAACACGGCCATGTGTTCATGTATGTGGGTGCATGCATGTAGGAGATAAGTGTTTGTAAGGCATCTTTCATAATAGGAAGAGTTAATGTCTAAAACAAAAATTCAGGAAATTAAGGTATAAGTATGTTATTTAGAAATATGGTTGAAAGTCCCCCCAAAAAACAGATAAAATGTTCCAACCAACTACCTTTTAAAAGATGTCACCTCAAATGAGGAGGGGAGGAGAGTGGGGAAAGGGAGTGCTGTTTTTCTTGATAATTCTTGAAGAACTATTTGATTTCTCAATTATGTGCATTCATTATTTGATTAAAAATTAAAAGGCAAGGTGAAAGAAATAAAACTCTATGACAAAGAAAAAAAATTAGCTCAGGCTCACTCTCAGCAATAGGCAGCAGGACCTACCCAAGGAAGCATCTGGTCCATGTGCCTCTGAAGTCTCTAAAATGACTTCAGCCTCAAACTGCCTCTGAATCCTGAGAGCACCTTATTGGTCCTGCTAAGGTCAAGTGACCTCTGATTTTACCAGTGGTGCTACACTAGGGAATGGGAAGAACTGGTCCATTCTTCTTCCATAGTAAGAGGCAAGGCACTTCCTCTACTCAGAACACAGAAAGGATTAATTAATATCTAACAGAAAGAGGAGGGAGTCGGGAGTTTGGATGCTAGGCAGAGATACATTAGTCAATCTTTTCCACCACGGTTATGGTGAAAAGTTATGTAAAAGAGTAATTGGGGCTACCATGATTATTTTCATTTAAAAATTTAAAAGACTTACTTCTGAGGAGATTTCCCAGTGGACTGGGTAAGCAGTTACTTTGTTATGTAAAAGAGTAATTGGGGCTACCATGATTATTTTCATTTAAAAATTTAAAAGACTTAATTCTGAGGAGATTTCCCAGTGGACTGGGTAAGCAGTTACTTCGCTAATGAAGTACAAGAGGCAGTATAATGCAATGGCTAGTAAGTTGGCTCTCAGCTACAAAGAACAGAAGACTGATCCCGGCTCTGTTCTTCACTATTGTGCAAGTGCATAGAGATTTCTTAAATCTCTCTCTCTCAGTATCTCCATATTCAAAGCATAGAAGAATATAATATGTACCTCATAGAGATGTTGTGATAAATAAATGGAGGAACTATGTATTCTTTTCAAAAAAGATAAACATAGAAATAGAAAAACAGGATTAGAAAACACAAAAAGATAATAAAATAAAACATTGAAACTTATTAAAAATATATAAACTGAAAACACAGTAAATAAATTGTATAATACCCTAAATACAAAAGTATCCTTTAAGAATGTATTTGCAAACCTGGATTAAATAGATAAATTTTAAGGAGAAAATTACCAATATTATATCAAGAAAATATAAAATCTTAATCAAATTAATAATCAAAGAACTAAAGAAATATATCAATGATTATCACGTCCATCCTCCAAAAAAAGATTAAACCCATGCAATTTCACAGGTTATTTTATTTTCACATCTTCAATGAAAATATATTTCTGCTGCTATTTAAACTGATCAATCCATAACCCAAGAAGGAAGACATCAAAATTGTTTTTAATAATCCAGACATTAAGATAACATACAAAGCTAAGTACAGGTCATTATTATTTCTAAATCCTGATGTGAAATAATAAAGCTTTAAAAAATAGAATTTAGAAATAAAATATAAGAATCAATAAAAAATATACAAATAAATGAAGTTCATGGCAAGTTATGGAAGGAAATGTGTTAACATAACTTAAGATATTACCAGATCAAAAGATAAAATTATGATTACCTTCATAGATGCTGAAATAACACTTAATAAATATTATCATTCACTTTTAGTTAAAAACTCTCTTAGAAAATTATAAAAAGATTTATAAATATTTTTGTTTGCATACATACATATATACATACATATCCTCATATTAGCATCATAACTAATGGTTCAACATAGAGGCATAATAATAAATTGAGGAACTGGACAAAAGTACAACACCATTATCAATGTCATTGAATATTGCTCTAGAAATGCTAGTCAATGCAATTAAAAAAGAGTAAAAATAAAGTTACATTTATTTTAACAGCATGTTAGAAGAGATACTAATCAAGGAATAGAACACAGAGACAAGGAACAGAATAAATTTTATGTTGGAATTTTGCATATGTTAAGGGCTATATTTAAAATCAACGGAGAAAACATGGAATATTTATGATGTTATTGGAACAATTAGGTGACCTTTTGGAAGAAAATAAAAAGATTTATTCAACTCCTTTCACCAAAGTATATCCTGCCTGCATCAAATCTTAATTGTAAAAGAGATAATAGTATATGCAGAAAAAGAAAGCATGGTTGAATATTTTTATACCCTTGCAGTATGAACTCTATTTCTTATTATGCCCCCCAAATCATAACGTATGAAGAGCTGTCAAATTTGACCACTTAAAATTCAAAACATCTGATAAAAACAAACAAGAAAGATTTAATACTTAAATGTAGTTGAGACAAACAGAAAAATAGCAAAATTATTTTAAAATCATGTAGGCAAAAGCACATAAGTATAATAACAATTCATAAAACACTTAAAAATGAATATAAAAAAGAGATCACACCAATGGAAAAATATAAACAATTTACAAATATTACAAATATAAACAATTTACATAAGAAAAAATACAAATAAGAGCATGTAAAAAGATCTTCAAGTGTACTATTAACCAAATACATAAAAATTAAAACAGCATTAAAATGTCATTTTTCTTTCTTATACAGGCAAGGAGTAAAATGATTCTTAATACTTAGTGAGAAGAATAGGCATGTTCATCCTCATGTGCCACCGCTGAGGATGTGAATTTTCACAGCCCCTTTGAAGGCAGTGTGTCAGTGTGTATCAGGACCTGAGTGTGCACTGGCTTTGACTCAGCAATCTCACTTCTAGAAATGCACCCAAATGAGATAATAACACAGCCCATAACTCCTGTATTCACAAGGATATTCCACACAGCACTAAAACTGTAATCTAGAAACTGGAAGTCTATGCGAATTTTCTTATATACATCAAAATATCCAATATAAAATATATTGAAGAATTCTGTCAAAATATTAAGTCATTAACCCAAGTTGATTCAAGGTGATTGCCTCCTTTATTATTTGTAATTTTATATTTTAAAATTCTGTTTAGCTCATATAAATTTTGTACTTGGAAGGTACTAATATCACATTAACTTAACAACACTAAAATGTTTTCTGTTCCTACATCTGGTTCCAAGAAGTACTTTTTTAAAAAAAATTTTAAAGAATTGTTTTATTGACACATTTTAGTATAAATCTTTTGAGTCAGTAGCAGGATGGAAATAACATCTTAGCTCAACACTTTATCCAAAATGTCATAACTAGCTTTAATTTAGAACAAAATTAGTTTTGTTCAGTAACTACTTAGTATCTCTGAATCATTAGAATCAAATATTTAGCAATCTCTACATCCTTGGTATCTTTGTAAAAAAAAAAAA
>NW_007728091.1:56418-57801 GCF_000696425.1 Galeopterus variegatus | reverse complement strand
AAAAAAAAAAAATCTTAGTTATCATCGAAAATAAAATGAAGTGATTTTATCCTATCACCAGAACTAGTGACAATATAATTTAAAACTAGTCATCTAAATCTATTGAAAACTAATATATTTCATCCATGTTTCCATTTAAAAAGAGATACAAGCAGAATAAGACAAGATAAAATGTAAGAGGAGTGGTCATTACTTTTCTCGTGCTCAAATTTCATGAGACTTTTCTAGAAGGTCAGTTGCATATTTTTTATTTGAATATTATCATTGACTAGATTCAAGAATAGTAACTGCTCAAAATTTTCAAGAAGACATTCTCTTAAAATATGAATACTTTGTACAGAAGTTCTAGAAAGGGAGGAAAGTTCTGTGAAGGTATTGATATTTATCCAAAAAGGCATTTTCTTTACTCTGAAATCTTACGGATGGAAGAGAGCATGTACACACCACTTTCAGCACATAAAGAGTTTGTATTTTCATTATATAACGATAAGGTATTTCTAATTCCCTTGTGTGAGATCAGACGAATGGACGCAATGATCATATACACAACATTTACCTTTCTGGAGGACATGCCCGTCGTAGTGTCTTGTTGTGATACTTAGATCTATACGTGAATGTGCAATGGCAATATATACAAAGCCTATATTTACCAAACTATTTACTTCAGTTTGTCTTAATTCAAACCATCTGACTTTTCCTTTTCATTTTAGTACATGCATTTTGGACAGCATATTTTCAAGCGTTTCAATTCTAGGACCTCGTTGTCTCTTCTCCTTCTCTTTTCAGGATTTAGTGAAAAAGCTATTGTTGCTCCTCGTTTCTCTACCTTTATAACTGGGGAAACACCACCAGCATGACTCACAGGAGTGTGGTGACAGTTATTTTTTCTTAATAAGTTAAAATGTGCAATGTGCTAATTACTTGATTCACAAGAAAAAAAAACATTAAATAAAAATCACATCTGATTGGCTTTATCATATTAGGGCATATATTTTTATTTAAATGCAGAGAGCATCTGAATGTTAACTACGCCACAAAATATGTTCATGGTGAAACTAATTAACACTACAACGATGAGCACAATTCCCTTATGGGTTAATTTCTCAATGAAACTCAAAGATACTTTTTGACCTACTATAATGTTCCTTCTGCCAAGGTTAAGAGAAAGATATCACCATAATTGGAGCATATGAGTCTGTATTAACCTGATTTAGATTGGGGAATCAAAGATTTGCACAAGGAAGGAATTCATAATAATTAGGGTGTAAAACATGCAAGCATAGGGGCTTAAACACAGCATGAATTAATTATTCAGTGTTGTTCAGTCCATTTGGACTTATAAATTATAAAAGGTCATACAGGGAAGATTGTAACCTTTATTTC
>NW_007728091.1:55008-55729 GCF_000696425.1 Galeopterus variegatus | reverse complement strand
AGAGCATGAACAAGCATATTTAAAATTATGAAATAGTAATATGCAAACAGAAAGACTAGTAGTACTTGAAACATATGGGGCAAAGAAAAATGATGTGTCTTTTTTTAGGTAGCCCTAGGAATCAAGATGCTTAAATTTCACATATCACTGAAATATTTTTTTACTTCCATTGTTGTAATCAATATTATAATAAATACATGTTACTTTGCATAACTATTTCATTGATAAAAGTATTATCCTTACTTGGTGACATGGGTTTAAATAAATTGATGATTTCATGATTTCTATGTGTAATTCTTACTGGAGAAAAAACAAACACAAAATAAAAACAAAAACAAAATTAAGTTGGAGACTGTAGTAAACTTCCAAAATGTCCACATCCTAATCCTAGAGCCTGTGAATATATAATCTTCTATACAAAAAAAACCTTTGCAGATGTGATTAAATTAATGATCTTAAAATGGAGAAATTATCCTGAATATCCGGGTGGGCCCAATGTAATCACAAGAGTACCTATAAGAGGCAAGAGGGTCAAAGTCAAAGATAAGATGAAGCAAAGACAGAAGCAGAGAAGAAAAGGTCGTGTGATAGGGGGAAAATGAACTGAAGGTGAGCAGCCTCTAGACGTTGGAAATGGCAAGGAATAGATTGCTCCCCTAGAGCCCTCAGAAGAAACACTGTCCTGCCAACACTTTTTTTTTTTTTTTTTTTTTTTTTTTTT